>NW_026864296.1:0-16322 GCF_026571515.1 Ruditapes philippinarum
AAAAAGGAAGATCATGAGCAAAGCTGTCATTGCATTATTTTTTTCACCTCTTCTAAGCTTTGCTTGATACTATTTTAAAGGAAACATGTTAAAAGATAACATTCCATTATTAAAATGACTTGATTGTACTATGTTAATGAAATCTATTTGAATCCATGCATGTAAATAAAATATGATTTGCTGATCATCTTTTAAGATCAATAACTATGGCCCAAGAGATTTGTGACATATCATTTGCAGCTTTGGATATCACCGTATAATTGTTTATGATATGTACTACTAAGTAAATTAAACCATGTTTATGAGAAATGGGGTTGAATAAAATATTTATGACCACTAAATTTTTTTTTTTGCTATATTTTTCCTCTATATTTTGTTTTTCTTATGGATGTAGAAGTCCCCCTTCCACGTGCATCTTCTATATTCCAAAAATACTTTAATATTGTTTTTTAAAAGGCGACCTTTAAACATGGACCACCTATTATCTGTGAGTACGAATTGGATAACAATAAAGGACATCCTCGTCCAATTATTGCATGGTACCTTATGTATATACTCAATAGAACGGGAGGCTGCAATAATCATTGTCAGTTGAATAGATTTAAATTGTTCTTAAGGTATCTACCCCTTTTCGGAGTTCACCCAATACTTTTCCTGTCTTATGTGATCAATGAAATTTCTAATACTTTTTTATGTCAAAGTCTGAATATTGCATCTTTCATATATCGAACATATTTGATTTTAAATTGTGTCATTGCTTCTGAGAAGGAATCTCTCTTTTTTCCATTTTTTTATGTTATTTATAGATTATTGACCAGTATTTTTATAGAATCGTTGTATAGTTAAACAATCTTTAATATTGATTTACTGCTTTTTTCTATCAGTATTTATATAAAAGACTATTATACTGTGCATCTTGATATGTTTACCAAATATAGTTCTGATTCAAAAATAATTCATATTTGATAATTGGTTTCATAAATGTTTATTGAAAATCTTTTATTACGCAGTAAAACAATCAGCGTAACGAATTGAATTGAATAATTAAAACAAATGTTTTTTCTTGACACCATGACCATCTTGCCTATACCAATATAAATCATTCCTCAAATAATGATATATATATTATATTTATTTAATATAATGCCTATAAATTCAAGACCTATGTAGATGATTTGAAAATGTAAAAATAAATTACAATAACACTATCTGTTCGATACAATTTATAAACACTTTTTGAGCTTTGTCAAAATACGATCGAACAAATGACCTTATTATGGCTGTTTGATCATTTACTAATTTTTTGCTTACTAGATGTTTTAAAAAAATGGTTTTCTTTTTTTTTGGCGCAATCTATTCCAATATTTTTTTTCCCCATAACCCAAACATTTGGTTACACCTTTTTCAGGGAAAAACTTTTCATAAATAGGAATTCTTTTGAAAGATAATGTTTTTAATTTTCAATTGATAGAAAAATTTTTCTATCCCACCCGGAACGCGGGGCTATCTGAGGGACCCAATTTTTCCCCGGAGTATAAATCAGTTTTGTTTGAATGTTTTGATTTCTTTTTTTTTCACCAAATAAATAAAAACGCGTACCCTGTCGTCGTCATATTATGAAACCCCAGAAAAAAGTAACCAATGTACGAGTATCTGAATATGACTTTTCTATCGTTTTCTCTGGCGTCACAATAAGTAAACCCCAGAAAAAAAGCCAGTCAACGAGCATGCTTAATTTTTATCCCTCCCGACAGACAGTGCGGTAACTGGAATGCGGGTAACTAATACCTGCACTTCATTTTATGCACTGTGCATATCTGACACATTTTCAATAGAAATCTTTTCAAACAATGATATATCTGTTTCCGTTTGGTTTATAAATGTTCACAGACACATGATTAGTATGCTGTTTCATCAAAGCAAGTGATAAAGCAGAAAATTAACATTAACACCCGTGCGAGAAGTGTTTACTAGGGTTCTTTAAAAAAATAATATTTTGTGACAGCTTTTTCCATCATTTTATCCAAACCATTTTATTAAAAGTGACCTTCCTAATAAAGATAATAGTGCAGATTTTTTTTCTTTTATTTTTTCTTTAAAGGGTGATAGAAGTATAAAACTTCGCATTATTTTCAAACCAATGAGAATGTTGCTGTAAGGTTACGATAACATTTCATAAAATTAAAATACTATTCATACAGATGGAAGAATTGGTAAAGAATGAATTGTATACTTTTTAAGAATGAGAAAAGAGAAAAACAAATAACCAATCATCATGTATAAGTTGACCTAATTCTTGTACAATTTTATATACATTGATTTATGGTTTTCTAATTATTGTCAACAGGATCAAATGTAATTTATCTTTAATTGTCTCAATCCACCACTATCTTGCAAAAACAAACAATTGACGCATTCAAACACTTCTTTTTATAAAATTACTAATGAAATTTGTAACGAAAGAAATATTTGTCAAGACCACAAGCTTTTAAAACATCTCTTTGATGTTCAACTTCATGTAGATTGTACTGGCTTTTTTATTTACTTAAGACACTGTAATGCGGAGAACTTGATTATTAACAATTATGATGCTGATGATTTCAGAGAAATAACATGAATGTGTTATACTAAAGGTTTATGAAGCAAGACATCCCATTTTTCCAAACGCATTTCTAGACGCTTTCACACGAATTCAGATGAAAAACCAAAAACGATAAAAAAATCAATTAATATTAATGCTCTTAAAATAACAGTACACTCTTTAAGAACAATGTATGTTTCGCTTTGTTTGATTTTTTAAATTGCACTGTAAATATAGTTATATTTATATTACCATAGAAAGTACCAAATAAAAATTTGCTTACTATAAAATTTGATGTGTACAATATGTTAATCGGGTATAGACAATGATAAATTATAATTGTAATGGAGATGTAATAGTTAATACTGACATGATTACAAAATGTATTACCTAATGAAACATTACTTTAAATTATAAAAACGATAATGATGATAAATTATAATAGATCAATGGTATACGGATCAAGCCTGCACTTATTAATAATGCTCAACAGCAATGTTTCCAGAAAGGACATTCTTTCAAAAATGTTTATCAATTTTGATTTTGTGATTTGAACAAACTCGAAAATCCATGTTCTTTCTTCTTTACTTTCTTTCTTACTATTTGATTTTATTGTAACATGTCGTGATTGTCATTTTTGTTGTCCAAAAACCCAACTTTCTAGCGCATTCTTTAATTTTAAGACCTTAAAATGTTTGGCAAATTACCTCTTTTAGTTCACAGTCATATCGGAAACACGAAAATCAGGAAGAAGTATTGTATTTAAGTGCATTTGACAAATCCTCAGTTTTCCACCATGAATATACATGTATGTATGTACTTTGTAGCCAATAATCTATCTTTTATAAACAAAATTAGTATAAGTTGCTTAATAAACAGGTTGTAAATATGACACAAAACAAAAGTTTTACGATTCCTCTTAGGCAATGTACCAATAGAATGTTACACGGAACGTATTGGACCCTGACTCCTAAATTCCTTTTGTAACAGGCAGATTTTACGAAGCAAATTTGTTAAGAAGGACTATGTCAAACATAATTTGAGCATCGAGAGATTTGACATTGGCATTCCTGTAATGGCACTAGGTAAAATCAATGTTCATATAACGTTTCCATTAGTATTTTTTCCGCGCATTGAATGCTGTATATTATTAATTTATTATTTTTATATATCGTACTTATAGAATTTTATATTTAACTAATAATGAATCGGGAATTAATTGAATAACAAGGAAACTTCAAAGTAACATATATTTCTAATTATTCCCAACTGTACAATAAACGTGTGAAATTCTGCCATTTTAATTGCTCATATCCATTTAATATACGACGCCATCTCTGTTCAACTGTTTGTAAAGAAAACTAGTGTTGAAGCAAAAGCTCAAATTACTCGTTAGTCGGCAAGTTGAAAAGACAGTATATAGGAAATGGATGAGCAAAAATGACATGGTACTTCTGTTTCATCTATAAACATCAATGCATTTTGAAGCTTTTATCTAACAAACATGTTTTAGATGTTAACAGCTAAAACACTTAATGTACAAAAATTTAAGCCTGTAGTTTATCATTCTACAAGGTATTTTTAGAATATTTGAAATGATTTGTGTATATTGTAAATTGAAACATGTATGTATATTCTGAGAAATAAAGTATGTTTAAACTAAGATATTTGATCTTGAATAGAGAACCATACAATAACATTCAAAGTATCAATATTTAAAGCAACTTTATCACTTGACCTGCCATCCATGAGAAGGCTCAAACCGAGCATGCAACATTTTTAATTTTAGCGTGATTGGGGAACATTTAAGACTTCAATTTGATCTATATCTATTGACTAGATAAGATTAAAAAATGTGACCTAAAAGGGAAAGCATTTCCAAGACGGTGTTCTATTTTTTCGCATTTATGCCTTGTGTATTGTTATATGTTGTGTATGGTGACATGCTCTCCGATGTTCTATCTTGTTAATTGTTGTCACTGGTCAGCATTTCCTTTTCATTCTCCCCTCATTTTCCATTTTCCCCAACCCCTGATTCTGGTGCTTTGTCCCAAGACCCAACGCGTGTCCGTTTACTTTGAAATTCCTTACAAGCCCTTTTTTATTCGCTCTTTAGTTTTTTTCTTTTTAACCACCTAACCCCCCCCCCCTTTCCCTGATCTTGTGTCCACTTTTTGTTCCCTACTGGTTGCCTTGACTTACAGATGGCCGCGTTCTATGAAAGTCGCCTTGTTGGTCTTTCCATTTGTTTCTTACAATGCTTTTAATTTTGGATTTAAAAAAGATGATATTCTACTGTTGATACTATAAAAAAACTTTGTCCACTTCTTTGTAAAATAGACCATAAAGAAATCTCGGTATACATTTACATGATGTGATTTAATGGCAATTTTCATCACAATCATTACATCAATCTAAGTTCAAATTGAATTTCCAAAAAGAATGTTGCTCCTTTTTGATGAACAGTAAAATTTAACTATAACTCAAAAAACAAGACAATCTACTGTATGTCTTACTGTAAATAAAAACTAGAATGACGTATTTTTTAAACGTAAATACTTATTCCACTTGATTAAGTTAAAATGGTAATATATTATTCAAGTTTGTCCAAGTATTCAATTGTTGAACGGGAAGTAGTGATAGTAATAGTTATAAAAATTCACATAATAAATGTCCAAACGAGTTAAGTACATTTAGAAGGAATTGCTGTTAATGTAAGATGTAAAATAGTATACAAAATGATTGATTATAAAAGCAGTTGTTATCAATTATTAATATGACTATTTTTATATATCAGTGTTAGCATTCCAGGTCAGAGTGTCTACAAAGTCTATTTTTTGGACCGGCAATTTGTTATTTTTTTATATAAAGTGTATAAATTTTCGGAAAAAAACTTCATTTTCTCGAGCCTACCGTCCAAAAACCACTTGACCAATTTTGTTGCTAATTCGATTTTGTACAACTTTGGAGGGCATTATTTGCACATTTTATTACCTAAAGCCCTAACCCAAGTAATATGTCTAGGTGATTCCCGCATGGTCATTTTTGGTCCGGCGATTTGTTGTTTCTATATATAAAGTGTATACATTTTGGGGAAACATCATTTTATCATTTTCTCAAGCCTACCGTTCATACAATGGCATTACCACTTCATATAAATGTAAATCAGTGCTGGTGTGTGTGTGTTTGTGACCAAAGCGCGCTTGAGAAAAGTCGTCCTCGCAGGAATTTATCGCATGTACAGATAGCCATTGTAAAATGAACGCTACGTACTTAAAAGAAAATTTCAAGTAGATTTGATAAGTTTAGAGGATCTTTTTCATCGCTATATAAGGCTCAAATGCTCAGAGCTCTGACTCAAGGAAAATGAGAGCAAGACATCCACGTAAAAATGGAAAATCGTTTTCATCGTTTTCTCGAGCCACCCGTTTAAAAACACTTGAGTAATTCCGTTGCAAATTCAATTTTGTACAACATTTTGGGGGGAGGGGGTGGGGCTTCTTTCCAAAGCCCTAACCCAAGCAACATGTCCAAGAGATTGCCGCGTGGCTTGGTCGTCATTTGTTCTTTCTGTATATAAAGTGTATAAATGTTCGGAAAAAAACATCATTTTCTCGGGGCTACCGTTCAAAAGCCATTTCACCGATTCTGTTGCAAATTCGATTTTGTACAACTTTGGAGGACCTTCTATGCACATAAAAGGGGCCTAAAGCCTTAATCCAAGCAATATTTCCAGGAGATTTCCGCGTGGCTTGGTCATTTTTGCTACGGCGATTTGTTCTTTCTGTATATAAAGTGTATGAAAATCCGGAAAAATATCATTTCCTCTAGCCTACCGTTTAAAAACCATTTGACCGATTTTGTTGCAAATTTGATTTCGTACAACTTTGGAGGGCCTTCTTTGCACATTATAGGGCCTAAAGCCTTAACCCAAGCAATATTTCCAGGAGATTTCCGCGTGACTCGGTCATTGTTTGGGCAGGCGATTTCTTGTTTCTTGTTCTGTTTATAAAGTGTATAAAGTTTCGGGAAAAAACATCATTTTCTCGGGCCTACCGTCCAAAAACCACTTTACCGATACTGTTGCAAGTTCGATTTTTTACAACTTTGGAGGACGTTCTTTATACATAAAAAGCATAAAGCACTTTACCCAAGCGATGTTTCCAGGATATTTCCGCGTGGCTTGGTCATTTTTTGGACAGGCGATTTGTTAATTTTTGTATGTAAAGTGTATAAATTTTCGAAAAAAAAAACAACAAAAAAACATTATTTTCTGGAGCCTACCGTTCAAAAATCACATGACCGATTCTGTTGAAAATTCGATTTTGTATAACTTTGGAGGACTTTCTTTACACAATATAAGGCCTAAAGCCCTAACCAAAGCAATATGTCCAGGATATTTCCGCATGGCTAGGTCAATTTTGTACCAGCGATATGTTTTTTCTATATACATGTATAAATGGTATACATATTTTGGGGAAAAAAACATTATTTTCTCGAGCGTACCGTTCGTACAGTGGTCCTCAAACTTCATATAAACGTAAATCAGTGCTGGTGTGTGTGTGACAAAAGCGCGCTTTAGAGAAGTTGCCCTTGCAGTAATTCATCGCATGTACAGATAGCCATTGTAAAATTAACGCTATGAGCATGAACCATTACAGTCATTGCTTAGTACTAACTAAAAATAAATTCGTTTGAACTAAATAATCTTACAGCAGAGAGATTAGCCTGGGTTCCAGTCTGTCGATTTTTTATGTGCTTCTGTTTGGCAACTCGATACTATCAAAAACAAAGATTGACGATCGAGTATGAAATAGCGCATATGTTATGAATAAGCAAAAAATATCAACGCCTGAATCCCAGGCTACAGAGAGATACAATTTCATAAGATCTTAATTTTGTCGATTGACCTATCCTTGATTAATATGAATGTTCCAGGAATACTTTGTAGCATATTGTATACAAATAAAATGAATATCATATTGTTCTTTTTTTCTTTATGGCTTTTTGTTTTTGTCACTGTCTGAAATATTTGCATATCTAAAGACATATTAATAAGTTTATAAACTACAGAAGAATAAGAGCATTAAAGAGATATTGCCTGAAATATTTGCATATCTGAAGACATATTAATTAGTTTATAAACTACAGAAGAATAAGAACATTAAAGAGTGTTTCACTCGAATGAATTTACATTTTATAGCCTAAAGATAAAGCACATGACCGCTCAATTACTGTGCAACAATTCCATCCTTGCATCCGCGCTTAATGAAAGTGATGTTAAAAGACCGTAATATGCTTGTGCCATCCAGACCGTAGGTAGATGAAAGAAATGGGCAACACCTTAAATTTTTGTAGGAGACTACCTGTAAATTCCTTTGTTCCTTTATATCAATTTTCTATTTCGGGAGTGTTACGTACTGTTTTACCTTTCCTAATGAAATTTAATTCAATTCACTTTTAAGCGATGCAATTAAGATGTGAAATATGGAAAAAATAGCATGTTCTTATTTGCAAAAGTCTTATGATAAATGTCTTTATTTCTAAAAAGTCACTTATCACAATTTTTTCATTGATTTTTTTAAAATGCCGTTATGTGTACCCAGTGCAAAGTTTTGAAATTTATAACTATACATGTATCATTATCTTCTATTTTAGAAACGATTACTAGTATATTGTATTGTCTTTAGATTTTCAAAAAAAAAAATAAAAGCCGACTAACGTACGTTAACATATTTGAATACAATACAATAAGTTGTCATAAAAGTAGCAAGAGGTAAACAAATACATGTAGTATTTTGACTTCCATACAAATTAATTAATCTCTGTAACTGTACTAATTGCCAAGAAAGCAGGAGAAGAAAAATGGCTCAGGTTGTTGACCAATGAGTATCAGTTTTTAAACTATAAAAGTACACCAAAATAAAAAGCTTTTAATAAAAATTAAAAAATAATCTGAGACTTGTAACGGGCTTGTAAATGACATAATCAACGATTTATGTATGTGATATGCCGTATTTAACATTAAATATCCAGAAATTGTTTTATTTTTCAATAAACTTAGGAAATTATATTAATAATTACTTACAGATTAACGTTTTAGTGGCTAAAAAAGATGTCATGATATTTCGAGTGATTTTGATGTTAATGTAGGAGGTAAAATCATATACAAAATGATTGATTATAAAAGCAGATGGAGTGAATTATTGATAGACCCTATTTTATATTACAGTCCAATTCCAAGTCAAAGTGTATCTAAACGTTAAACAAATAAGTTTATATTAGCTTGGTCCAATACTTACTACTCCTTGTTTTATACGTCACAAAGAGTGGGTGTCTACTATATTCACTAAGGGCTAAACAGTTTGAAACATTGTGAAACATACATGCTACACGATTTCATCTAATAATTTGACAAGTTTTGTATCCCCATACACAAAGCTCATAAGTGTGCGGGTATAAATGGTTTCATATTTGTATCAATATTATGCTTAAATTTTAAATAAAAATTGTTTAGAGAAATGATATTGTATTCCGTTACAAACACAAATGGTGCGTTAAATTCATTTTCTTAACTAACCCGGTCAATCTCAATCAAATTGTCTTGTATAGAAAGGTCATTTCTCTGACAATGGCAAGTATATTCTAATGACTATACCGACACGAAAATATATTATCAATTCTAGTATCATCAGTTCTGAATAATTTCCCTGTTTAAGTATTGATGAACCGTATCTACAACTTCTTAGTATGTATTTTATATTTCTGAGTATCTTAAAATATATAAAAATGTATAAATGACATAACATTCAATTATAGTTTATACAAAGTCATGTACAATAAAATATTTACAGTTGGACTTGTAGAATCGACTTAAGTTCGACCATTGCTTAATATACAAATGATCCAAATAAGTAATAAAATATCAATTCACTTATATACCAATAAGTAAACTGGTGTTTGACTTTGTACAGCAACACGATAAAACAACTGTAGTAGTATTGTATGACAATGCAACTAGCATTTGGTTTTAATTGAATATAAAATTAACACAATAATGCACATGTCACATTTAAAACTTAAGTTAAGACGAATGAAAGTCAAACAATTTTACAACAATTGCCACAGGCAAATTTGTTGCATAGCGTGTAGACAAAAATGTTCATACTACTGGCTTGACCATTTTGTTTTGTTTTATTACTTTATGCCATTGATCACACCTTAAACACATATTAAAAATTGAGAAAAAATACAGACAAATAAATAAATAAATGAATAATAAAACTGTTCCTTCTTGTTTTAATTGACAATCACATTTATAGTTCTCGGAATGAGACTATGACCATTTAATGATTGTGCAGCAATACTTTCCTATCATCCATGTGTTCAAAGACAATAATATGTTTGTTCCATCTGGATTGTAGGCAGTTGAAACAAAATGCGATTGCACTAAGAATACCTTTAAAATAAATCCTTTGTTGCAAGTGTCTATGTAGGTGTGTTACGTAATATTTGTTCATATGATTATTTAATACAAGTACTATTTCAGAAAATCTGTCGTAAAACAAACTATCATGTTTTAATTTGTAAGAGGCTTCAGTTCAAGAAGGTGACTGACGACAAACCTCTTCGATGGCTTTTCCTAATATCATTATGTGTAACTGGTGAGAAGATTTGAAACCTATAACTATAATGTACTTGTATAATTTTTTTTTTATCTAAGGAACAATCATAGCCTATACATTTTCTAACAATAAATTCTAGCAGACTTGCGGTATTAAATTTATACACACTATTCCTTAATTGTAATTGGTACAAAAACGCACTGTTTTAAATTCTGTTATCGGAATCTTAATTAACAAATATTACACGATTATTTGATACGTATGTTTAAGAACATTTGATTTATCAAGGAATACATTATAACATATAATCTAGAACTGCGTTGTTTATGTCATTTCGATTTACATTCCTGGCTATGTAAGTCTACAAACTATTGCAAATTTTATATAGTACTCTTCAATATGCCTAATGAAAGCTTCTCAACAACGTATGAATTTGTATGACCTAATCAAATTCTAAAATACTATAAACAAATCGATGCGTTCGGCGCAATTTAGTCTGGTGTTGATACAAATAAAATGTAAGCTATCACCTGTCTTAACGGAAACTGTTTTCACTAAAGAGTATGCAGTAACGTTGTTTGGATATGTAGAACAGTCTACCATTTTAAATATCTTACTAATTATATTATATAGACTGAAAGAGGTCATGCATTCAATGTATTTAATTTTGATGATCCGCAACCTAATTTGAATGAAAATATAACATACTGTATATATATTTTATAACACGACGCACATATACAAATACAATGTAAATTGCATGTGTGTATTTTAAAATTGCTTGCATTTTTTACAATGAATCAAAACAATGAAACAAACAAAAATAACGCAAAAAACGTCTGAAAAGCATCAAAGAATCACCTGCTTTTATAATGGATATTTTAAATGAACAATTTTTCCGCCGAAGATTTGGGAAAATTTTTGTTGTTGTACATCAGTAATTTTTTATTTTAAAATATTTTTCACCCCTTTTGTGTATTTTCAAAAGGGCTAAAAGTAAAGGGTTCTTTTGGAAAATTCCCTATGCTTTTTTTTAGGGTAAGGATAAATTAGTAATTTAAGATTAAAGGGTTTTTGTTATCTAAACTTTTTTAAATTTTTGGGACCAAAAACAATCATTTTATTCACACAAAGTTCAGTCAGTTACATTTCTGGCTAAGAAATTTTTTTTAGGGTGTGTCGTTAATTTTTTTTTATTGGGTTTTAATTTTAATTTAAAACCCAAAAAGAAAAATTTAGCAAGCATCAAAGGGAAATGATAACATTGCTTTGACGAATATAAAGTTTAAAAATTTTTGTTCAACCAAATCGATTTAAAAAAAGATTTTTTGCTTTTTAAATTCCCTAATGATGCAAATATTAAAAAAATGTCAGTAAAAAGGGTGAGTGCAGAGCCCTAAAAATGTATTCATTTTTAAAAAGCGCAGGTGTTTGGAATTTAGAGGGAAATTTGTTCCTTTTCCGAAAATACAATTTTTAAAAATGTTGGGCAAATTTAATTTTTTGAATTGAGACAAAAAATTCGTTTTTAAAACCGCACCAAATTTGAGGGTAGGTTTTTTTATTTAACTGTTGGGTTTTGTTTTTTTTTCAGAAGGGTCTAAGGGAATTTTGTTGACATACAAATAATAAAAAATTTTTTTCATTTTGTAACACTTTAGCACAGATTCAATAGTAAAATTAAAGTAAATTTAAGTGAGCAACCAAATTTGGACTAAAAGAAAATTTTTTGGAAAATTTTTTTTTTCACTTTTACCTGAATTTCATCATTTCTATAGTTTGGACCTTTTATGATGAAATTTTGAAACCTAGTTTTACGGAGAATACAAAAGTTAATACTTAAAAAACGGAATCAAAACTATAATATCATATGCCACTGTTTCTAATGATGTGACAGGTGATGAAAGCTGGTTCATTCATGCTAGTTCGTAAGTGTAACAATAAGATATTGGGCCACAAATATGTTCGTCGACCATGCATTGCGAAGAGATGGACAAGGGTCAAGAAAGTAATGTATGTACTTTTTTTCAAAACTTTTGAAGCTGCTGTCCAAGTTCCTGTTCCTAGAGGCCGTTCTGTCACATCCAAGTATTATAGAAATGTCTTGTCAAGAAAAATCTAAAAGGACTTCGATTAAGTCCATTATTGGACTGGTATAAAGTTTTCTGCATTTCAAATGCTCATGCACAAACTATTTTTTTTCTTGGAGAAAAACGAATGACTGTCCTTTTAACATCTACCGTATTCTCCATACTTGGCACTCTGCTACCTTTTCCTCTTTCCTAGACTGACAAAAGATCTTGCATGTCATCACTACAAGAGTAGAAAATGTACTTGCGATTCTATTTTTCAATTATTAAAATATATACCTAAGGGGCACTATGTTGAAGTATTTAAAAATGCTTTAAACGTCTGAAACTTTGTATTTCTTTAGGAGATAATTTCGAATTGTTGAAATAGAAAAATGTAAAATATCGACTCTTTTGTTGAATTTATTGACCGTATTGCAATACATATTGACCCACTCTCATACTATAGAAGTGACACTTCCCTATACTAATAAAAAAAGACATTATTAATATATTAGAAGTTAGACTTTGCACTTATAAGAAAACTTATTACATTTCAGTTTTACATTTTGTTTTTTGTTTAAGTATTTAAAGTTTTAATAAAAGAGGAAATTTCAACGATGACAGACATTTATTTCAAAATATCTGATTTTTGTTGAAAAAAAGTAACTACGTATTACCAATTAAATGCTACCTATCATTCGAAGCGATTTTTATAAAAATCAATTAATTTATTGCTTTGCACTTCCAGTGGAGACTTCACAAAACCACAAAACTAAGTCTTTTTTCAGAGCATTATTATAATTTCATCCACGACTGATCTGACAACATTATCAATGTTATCGTTCGGACAATCATCCTGTCTGAGTAAATGTCTGTAGTATTTTATAGCTTAATTATAAGTTATTGTATTTTTGATTACTTAAAATAGGGTGTGTTTATAATTCCTAGTATAGACATATTCTTCAAATCTTTATCAGAAGCAGTTGATCAAGATTTGGCAATAAAGATTTTCTTTCACCTCAAGTATGTACTCAGTGTTATGGCATTATTGTATTAGAAATATTTTATCTTAAATTTGCACTTTGTTTAATTTTTTCAAAAGCTTATATATTTATGTTTACATGATTATTTTTTCCAAACTATTACTCATTGGCCATACAGCTAAGACAATTTTTTGTGTTTGAAATTCAAAACAGTTATAAATGATTTATTAAGAGTGTATGGAAGACAAATATCACTTGGCTTAAATATTATTATGCTCAATTTTTAATATTTGGAAATACTGATAATTTCTTTAATACATCTTTTTAGTACACGCACAGAAGATATGTTATGTTTTAAACACTGCATTTTATGTAAACACAGTAAAAAAAACTGGCAGTTTTGGGATTTTATTTAAAGGACCCAATTAAATTGGCCAGTTATAGGAACTTATATGCAGCTTTCCAAACGCAGACAAATTGGTTCCTACACAATTAAACTAAAATGAATTCTGTATGAAACATCATGAGATGTGGACAAAGGCAAGAAAATCAAGAAAAGGGCAACGAACATATCTAACAATTACTCGAAATTGACCGGGTTATATGTTCAATATACCACATAAAAAAGCATTGTTTGTAATTTTTTTTTTTTTTTTTAAATTTTTTTTTTATTTTTTTTTTTTTTTTTTTTTTTTTTTTTTTTTTTTTTTTTTTTTAATTTTTTTGTTTTTTTTTTTTTTTTTTTTTTTTTTTTTTTTTTTTTTTTTTTTTTTTTTTTTTTTTTTTTTTTTTTTTTTTATTTTTTTTTATATTAACCAAGGTCAAGTTTAACTCCGATATCTTTTTAAAACGTAGCAGTGATACCTAATTAGATTCAACGATAAGATTGCAGAAAAAATTTCTAATTAATACAAATCGGGAGAGGTGATATTACTCTTTGGCAATGAAACTTAGCAATAATTTTCAATTGCTGACCCGTTTTCCATGAGAGAGTTATGCGCAACATCTCTCACGCCCCCTAGCACCGACTTTAAAAGTGATATCTAATCCTCAATGCTATAGGTTCTAGAATCGATTATTCCCGAAGGTATAGGTAAATATAACAACACTGAAATTTGAAACTTTATTCCATTCTCATAGATCTGTATATCTTTTATCGTTATCTTCTTTTAGAGCTTTTATAACAGTTGTATTTTACGTTTTGTGCGTTTTCTATTCTACCCTATCAATTACTCAACTTTATTCATAGTCACTTTATTTGTTCAGGAAATATATTTTATACACAGTTAGGTATATTTTGTATTTATACACCAAGACAATATTGTTTTCGTTTTTTTATCACCCACTACTTCAGTGCAAGCAGTAACTTTGTTTGGTTACTACAATTAAAACTTCACGTCCATAACGTGCATAGAACGTTTTGCATCTCGTGCGTGTGTCAAGAAAAAACAAACACAAGCAGGCTGTTCTTATTAATCATCTATAAATGAATTTCACATTAGTGCTTCCACCAAGTCATAGATATTGTTTTTACATTCTTATATCAACATTTATGTGTCTAAAATAGTGTGAGATATTACAAGAACTCTGAATGTACTAATGCTTCTACTGTGTATACATTTACACCTGCTTTCAGTTGTCACACGGTATATTTGTAGCTTTGCCTGTACAAACACACCAAATCTGATTTGGAAATAACGGAAACTGATTTCAGACTGTAAGAAGATATGGAAAAATGATTGATTATGAATGCAAAGCTGTAAAACTAATGCAATAGACTATACTTTAATAACACGATACATGCGACCTAGATATAAATATAGACAGTAATTGAAATAAAAATACTTAATTGATGGTGACTGTAAGACCGGCGTGACCCAAGTGCTCGTGCACTTTTTGATCGTGCAGATGAATTCCTGTGTTTGTTGAAACAAATAAGGCAATTGAACTGAACTTTCATATTTGTGTGTTTGTGTGTTTGGTTTGTTTACACTTCGAACAACGGAAAGAGACCATATGGGCGAGCATAGAACTATCATACAGTGGTGACGACTGTTTTATAGGGACAAACACTTGAAGAGTGCTTCAATTTTCATTCAGCTTGGAGTGTTATTAGGTGTAACCATGATTAAAATTAAAATAAGCGTTGAAAGATCATACTAAAACAGTTCATTTAATATCCAAACAAGTTGTTATTCACTTTAATACATGTTTTTGCAATACTCTATACATTATTCAGTTTGATTATTTGGTTAACTTTTTAAGATTTAAGAAATGTGAGTGAATTATAAAGATAAAAGACATGGACCTTAAAAAGACAAACCTAAAAGATTCTTATATTTCTGAAGCTTACAATGTGTAAAAATCAATAGGAAATGAACATGTAATTAGAAAACTATATCAAAAATGATTAATTCTATTTTGTAATGTTTGTGTGCTTGTTATGAATTACTTTTTTGCCATTGTTAACCACTTAGAAGACAACGCAGACATTCGCATTTTGCCATAAATAAATTAAATATTTGTTTTACTATACAGTACAATAAATTCGTAAAGAAAAGGTTAATTTTTGTACAAACCTTTTTGTTTAAGAACATCCGTTTCGGTTCATGACTATTTATATACCATTGTGATTTTTAAAGATCATCTGTTTTGAGTTCTTTGTTTCCTAATAAGTTCAAAATTGTCCTGTTTTAGTCCCTTTAAATGTAAATTTATAATTGTTTTTTCTCGGCTTTTTTAAATTTTTAGAACAAGACCCTTACAGGTCAATCTATAATGGAAGCATTGGTGGTAATGGTTAACCTTTTTTTAAATGAAAATAAAATAATCTGGAATGGTTCTACACTGAGAATAGTATACAGTGACCGGATGCAAGAAATATCTATTTCCAAGCATTTCATTGGTTGTCATGAAAAAGGTGTGTGCATTTCAATAAAGTTTATTGCTTTTAACAATAATCTTACATTTTTAAAAACAAAGTTATCAGTTCTTTAAAGGTACAATTGCATGTATTAAAATATTTGATGGTACTGTTCGTGTATGATTTTGAATTGCGTGC
>NW_026864297.1:0-8994 GCF_026571515.1 Ruditapes philippinarum
TCGACCATTTTTGGTAGAAATATATTCACATTTCAAAGAAATTCTGAAGCATTCGAAATAATCTCTCCCATCTCGATTAAATGAGAAAATCATTTCCTCTGATGAGAATCAATTTCCAGGCAGCATCTTTGTTCAAACATGAAAACACCCTCCTTTAAATAAAGAGAGCACGATTCTAAAGACCAAATATGAAAATTATCTTACCATTTCCGCAGCACTTTTCACGAATTTAAACGTTTCAGGCCTTTGTCAAATGAAAAAATAAATGAAGGCATGTATTTTCATAGACATTGCGTTAAATACCTATATTAAATGTATAAAATATACAAACAAACAATATTCTAAAACATGACACTATAACGGTTTTGGGAATCTGAAATATTTTGTTTTCAAAGGTTTATCGAGTTATTATTGATACAATCATCAGTCCATTTATAACTCGCTTAGTACCTCACTTTTGAGGACATCGGTCAAGTATGGCTTGATCTTCGGGCAAGAGTAATTTCTCTGTGACGATTTATCTCGGACGTTGAGTGTTAAGGTCGTATGTCAACGGTTATTCAGAAATGATGTGGTATTTTAGTCTAACACTTTTGTAATTATCGTTTAGTTATCCAGGAAAGACTGGAAAATGACTGACTTAGATTTCGAAATGTAATGAAACCAAATTGAATTTCCCAAATACCGAGATTAGACTTAAGATTTGTGTTTGGGTCTGCGTAAAGAAGAACAATCAAACAAACCGCATTGTCAATATACAAATAGTGTGGCGTGGTTACATAACAAGATACGTATGGCATTTCCTTGACAACATTTCTATAAATCGCAAAACTATCTTACGTTCTAATCGTTACCATAAAAAGTTGTAATCAATTTCCTATGATGATTTGTCTGGGTTATTCTCGAAAGAATTTGTTTCTTTTAGTGATTCTCACAAAGTCTGACAATAGTTCAAGTTTCAATGTGTCATCAAAACCCCTAGATAATACGAATGTTCAATTTAGTCTGTAATTCGCATGGCAATAGGAAGTAAAAACGAACTATTTTTGCGTGCGTTTATAATTAAATATAACTTATTAAAGATTGTCTATGATTAATTAATGTTCTGACCTAACACTAGCTTAAGATCTACACTCAAACTGATGTTCTATTGACTTTAAAATCGAAACGTGTGATCGGAAGAAACCATCTAAATTTACTTCAAGATCTGTTAATACCATTGTACATATTTGCTTTATTCTTTTAACGATTGTTCTTACTGTACATTTATGAATTATAACATGTCTTATTCTTAACACTAACGTTAACATTTAAATGTCATTTACACCTTCATCCGTTCTAAAGTATAGTATTTCTCTGGGAACATAAATACCGGCACATTCTTATGACATGATACCAAGTCTTGATTGTCACTTTCAGGTTGTTCTTTTGAAATATCAATTTGGACACACTAGAGTTACACTTTTAAGTTTCAAAGGACATATTTTACTCTCAATATTTCCTTCATTAATTTAATGATCTAGAACACGTTCTTGATAAACTTTGTCAGCAAAACATTTTGGATCAGTTCCATCACAGATCCAGCTTCAAAGAAATAAACTGGTGTTTTAAGATTGTATTTTCTGATTTACATTTATAACCTTTTACCAGCACTCCTAAGTAATATCATTTATATTATAAAAGTTATTTGCGCATTACATTTAGACAAGAAAGAACGTCCAAAACGGCAAAACAAAAAATGTTGCAGGCTCGGTTTTTAGCCTGTTCAGTGACGTTACTCGAAAATACAAGCTACCGTCAACGCTTCTGGCATAGGCTTAAGAAGATTTAAACATGAACACGGTAAAACTTGAATTAAGAAACATCCGCAGATGTGTTCATGCGGCGGGTATCCATGATTATTCGATATACCAATTTTGTTAATTCAAATGAAGCGGTGTTTGGTCCTCAACTAACAGAATGCGTGTGCTCAGTGATTTTAATGCACCGTTAGCCCAAACAAACAAACAAACAGATAAAAAAGTTATGAAAAAATATTTGCATACATTAACGTAATATTAGAATTAAATGATATTTGTTATAGTGTGTGTCACGGCCGTATTTATAAATTAGTACACAGTTTAGGGATAACATGTATTACTACCTGCCTAATTAAAAAAAACCTTAAAAGAGCATTTTGATCACTTCAAAAATACATTATCATGATACATGTGATACATATGTACTTACAAATAAACGTGTTGTTTTACAATAAATGAATGTGATAATTCGCCTTCCTTCTTTATGCATCGATTAAGTAATAAAGATGTGAAAAGGCACATCACAAAAGCAATAAAAGTTATGTGGATATGTTGTTAATTGTAAATAAGAAAACAAAGGTCATCGTGTCACGATAAATCCTGTGTGAACGTGTTGTCTCTATTTATATTTATGTTGATGCTTGTTATACAAATGTATCCCGCTTTACTTTTAAATGAGCAATTTGTGCACCATACTAAACATAAATCAATGTACTTTGATCTACATAGGTAATAGATAAAGCATAAAATTTAATATTTAATATAAGACATTTGAATGATGTTGCGAAATTCTTTCCCAGTGACATATGTTTTAGATTTATGAACCCGTTATGTAGACGAAACAATGAAAGAAACGTAATTTAAAGAAGTTTCAGATTCGACAGTCTTGCCTTTGACTTTCCATGCATAAGCATTATTCTTTGCTTACATTGCATTTTCTTTAACAAATGTTAAACTCTTCTTTATTGAGTTTGACTTGGGACAACTATTGTTTGTTTCTTCTTTTTTGTCTTCTTTTTTTGGTCATGCACGTATGGATCACTTCAGTACATATGGAGCTCAGATGAAATTCTGTTCGGTAATTCCTTTATTTTGAACCAAATCGCAATATATGTTTAAATAAGGGTTTATTTTAATGTTAAGCATCTTTTGGTGACATGATATAAGATAAGATAGTTGTTTTAAATGATGGATCAATCTTTCAAAAGACTTTTTCTTGAAAAAAAAATGAATATCTTTCCATAGAGAAATACACCAGATAAATTTGCTTGATATTATATCAGATAAGTCATGTGGTAAAGATCTAACCAATAAGTCAGATTACATTTTGATTTATAACACTAAAATCATTGAGGGAGTAAGAGACATATCAATTTATTCTATAACTTTAGACAGTCGATAAACCTCTAACGGATTATATTTGGAAACACACATTCCGATTTAACACGCCAAAAATATGCCAGTTAATTAAGCAAGGCTACATTAAGTTTAGTAATAGAAAGAGCAACGAAACACGATGCTATCTGATTTGTACGAGGGGGCGTAGCCCCGGAGTATAAATCTGATTGCCGAGTGTTTTGATGTTCTTTCTCTTTTGTATCATAGTCAAGAATAAAAACACGTTCCCCGTTGTCATTATATGAAACCCCAAGGAAAAGGTAACCAATGAACGAGCATTTGAATATGATAATTCTATCGCTATCCCTTTTTCTGTCGTCACAACGTGTAAACCCTAGACAAAATGAACCATTTAATGGGCATGCTCTGGAGTGCGGGTAACTAATACCTGCACTCTAGTTAACGCACTGTGCATGTATATGTGTGACGGAAACGTACTTTATAGTTAATTTGATTGCCTCCCCATTTTTATACGTTCGCCATTTGCATAAAAAAATATTACAATTCATTCGTTAATCTAATTAGATAGGACGAGTAGGAATTTTAGTTGTTTTTATCGTCAAATATATATATGTTAGGAGAATCATCCAACATGTTTATATTTTGATTTGTTTCTTTACTCACAATAATTTTTATAGAAATTAACTTCAAGTGACAGATGCTTATAAGGTTTAATTAAAGTCAAATTCCAGAAACATTTAATTATTTTAGCCAATCAAAATGATTGTTTTATTCACTGCGGTGATAATGCTTCACAAGCATAGAAATAGAGCGTGTTCAGTGTAAAATTCAGTCTGGTCCTGTCCGTTGGAGAGTGGAAACGAAGTCATAAATACTTACTGGTACACAGAAATCTTAGATATCTGGTACTAAGGACGTTTTATGATTTCTGTAAAATTCCTTGGGCATAAATATTTTTAATAAATATAAATTTAGTTTTTGGTTTGGACCCGTACCGTTAAGATCGAAATTGTAATTATATTTACATATTTAGGCATCTTAGATATCTCGTGCTAAAAATATCTTTGCATCTTCAGGAAATGTTTTATGATTTAAATAGTTAGTCTGCCTGTTGTCCTTTTAAAACTTGGATATAGGTGATATTGTATTTACTTGTACCCAGACATCTTAGATATCTGGTGCTAAAAATACTTTATTGCCTAAGTAAAACCTCTTGGACAAATGTTTGATAGAGAATAGTTTATTTTGAAGATATTATTTAAAGAATTGGTTTTTGAACGTTTATTTGGGATAAAAGATTGTTGATTTGCAATATTTAAGTAAGAAACAAGAGATAGGTTTTAGTTTGTTTGACAGTAAGTGTGAATAGAGTAATTGCTTCTTGAAATATATTATTATTTTGGATAATTTAAGACTTAGTTTCAGATTGTTATTTTGGCTTTTTATTATTTCTGGAATTATTTTTATTAGTTGATATCTTATGAAAACCACAAGAAAAATTCATATTTGAATATTTCAAATCATTCCAGATAAGTATCCCTAGAAAAGTTATATATTTGTATTTAAGAATATTGTAATTTTATTTTGTAGCACAAGATCAATAATCAACAGCTCGGTACACGCTACATATGTATACGATATAACTCTGACACATTTTCAACAGAAAGGTCTCTAAACTATGATGCAATATAATTATATAGTGCTGCAAATTCATAAGGTAAAATGACATCGAAGTGGTCTATGTCAGCCAACAGCAAGTTTTATATACCAAATTGTTCGTCTTGGTCTGTAGTTTCCGGAATGGATATTCATTTGGTTCAAGTCCGATGCGTAGCTTAATAATCCAAGATGGCGTCAAAGATGGCCGCCAAATCCCTAAATTTTCTAGAATATTAATATTTGCTCATATTTTTTTCCGCTTTTGTATTTCAAGTGAATTTTTTGCACTGGAATATATATCATTTAAAAGCGTTTTTATACGAAGAGATTAATTTTATTGGAGAAAAAACAGATCGCTTTTTTCTTTTTTTATACGTAAATAAGCAAAATAATGCTAAACTTATGGGATTTTGCTATGATAATCTTGTCTTTGCTTAAACAGAGAAATATCTATTACTTATTTTGTTATTCCACTATTGTAATGTACTCATGAGAGTAATGCTTTAATGCATTCATATCATATCTTAAGAAATCTTTCTTTGTAATTATGCAGGAAGACATGTAAAATGAGAGGCGGTACATTAAAATATGTTTTGAATGTAAGGTTGTAACTGGTACTTATTTGTTCCATCAATTATTTCCCCAAAGTTTGTGTTTCTGTCAAATTATAGCTTCTTTAGTGCAGTCCATGTAACTGATTAACATAATAAACCAGGAATATGATAACTTGCTTCTGGTTTTTTAATGAATTATTGTACAAATCGTACCCCACCCACTATGAATAAAAATCTAGAGAAACTCTGACCCCTCAATTATACTGATTATATGGAATGACAATATTTACGTAAGTTAATAAACAAAAGGTAATTTTCAAAGTGTGATACTATTACAGGTATCCTGTCAGATCTAAAATTATGTTCAAAAATGTGTTATAAGCATGATTTTGTTGTAAGTTCACCTAAGGATATTTGAAAGTACAATGTATGCAAAACAACCTCTGTTCATTTATTTATATGTTACACACCTTTTTACGTCAAATGAAATGTAATTTACTTTTTTAAAGTTTTTTAAATTGACAAACACAGTCATTTAAAAAGTTTGATATATTTATCTACATAGATCATTACTCTGTTGACCTTCGTTTCAGGAAACATGCATAGTAGTCGGATAAAACATAAATTTTATATGAAAATTGTTCAGCTTGGCATTATAATTGTGTTTGTGTCATTTAAATTTCTTCTATTTTGACATTTTTCGAGTTAAATTTTGGTTCTAAGTATTTCTTTTAAATAGTGTATAATAACCCTTTGGATAGTGTATAATAACCCTTTGGGTATGTTATCTGCTTTTAAAGATTATATTTTGACCTTGATTTCCCGTTAAAAAGAATCCATTTTATTTAGTTTCGCCAATTGTTCTCTATTTCTTGAGGACAATATGTGTATGTCGTGAAATTGCACGAACATTTACATTGAGGATACCATTGATCACTTTCGTATGAATACATCTATGGACGTGTCTTCACTTCTTTAAGTGTATCAGTTTATGTTTAACTTGAGAATTCTGCTTAAGGCCGGCTGCTAGGGGGTATGGATGGTAACTTGCAATTACCACTACCGGTATGTTCCAATATGACGACACAGTGTAATAAAATAAATCCCCGCAAGTAAAATTTCTAACAATTGTTATGGTTACATTAGACGAAATAAAATAAAATACATACATGATCGTGTAAATTTCAGCACGTTTCAGATCGTTCAGCACGACATTATTGTTGTGCTTGTGGTATTTTTTAGTTTCAACTTTCGGCATTTTCTAGTTGGGTGGTTTCCAATATTCCTACTTGAATAATGTTGAATCACCCTTAGATATGTTGCCTGCTTTTTTAAATTTGTCTTTTGACGTCCTATCTGTGATACGCAGGCTTTTCATAACCTCAGATCCCCTTTCAAAATTCCATTTTATTTAGTTCCGCCCATTGTTTTCTCGTTTAGGGCACACGTATTTTTTTTACTTGGGGACCATATGCCGCTTTTTCATGGAATGGCACTACCGTGTCACAGTTGAAGGTTCCATGATAACCGCCATATGAACACATCTCGGATGTTTTCAAAATTCTAAATTTTACCAGTTCATGTTAAATGTTGAATTCTGCTTAAGCCGGTGCTAGGGGGCGTGGACGGTAACTTGCACTTCAGTACCGTCCATGAACAGGCTCAATCAAACCGAGCCTGCAACATTTTCATTTTTGCCGTGTTGGGCTTTCTTTAGGGATTTTTCTGTATTTATCTATATTTTGACGTCTTATCTGTGATACGCAGGCTTCATAACCTCTGATCCCCTTTCTAAATTCCATTTTATTTAGTTCCGCCCATTCGTATGAATACATCTATGGACGTGTCTTCACTTCCTTTAAGTGTATCAGTTTATGTTAACTTGAGAATTCTGCTTAAGCCGGTGCTAGGGGGTATGGATGGTAACTTGCAATTACCACTACCGGTATGTTCCAATATGACGACACAGTGTTAATAAAATAAATCCCCGCCAAGTAAAATTCTAACAATTGTTATGGTTACATTAGACGAAATAAATAAAATACATACATGATCGTGTAAATTTCAGCACGTTTCAGATCGTTCAGCACGACATTATTGTTGTGCTTGTGGTATTTTTAGTTTCAACTTTTCGGCATTTTCTAGTTGGGTGGTTCCAATATTCCTACTTGAATAATGTTGAATCACCCTTAGGATATGTTGCCTGCTTTTTAAATTTGTCTTTTGACTTCTTATCTGTGATACGCAGGCTTCATAACCTCTGATCCCCTTTCTAAATTCCATTTTATTTAGTTCCGCCCATTGTTTTCTCGTTTAGGGCACACGCTTTTTATTACTTGGGGACCATACGCCGCTTTTCATGGAATGGCAAGTAAGTGTCACATTGAAGGTTCCATGATAACCGCCGTATGAACACATCTACGGATGTTTCTAAATTCAAAATTTTACTATTTCACGTTTAAATGTTGAATTCTGCTTAAGCCGGTGCTAGGGGGCGTGGACGGTAACTTGCACTTTCCAGTACCGTCCATGAACAGGCTCAATCAAACCGAGCCTGCAACATTTTCAATTTTGCTGTGTTGGGCTTTCTTTAGGGATTCTATATTTATCTATTGTACAACTAAGGTACAGCCTAATTACCATAACCAAAGTACTCGATGCCTTAAAGGAAGGCAGAGCAACAAGAACATCACTTACCAAGACAGAAGACGAAATTAAAACAAATAAGAACGCACAAAACGTCAAAAATGAAAGTGTTGCAGGCTCAGTTTGATTGAGCCTGTTCCTGAACGGCACTGTCAAGTGCAAACTACCGTACACACCGCCTAGCGCCGAATTAAGCAGAATTCAACAATTAATCATGGTTATGGTGAACTTTTGGATTTAGAAATAACCGCAGACGCGCTTATAATGTATTTATCATGGAACCTTCAAAAAGCGGCGTATGGTCCCCAAGTACAAGAATATGTGTGCCCTAAACAAGAAAACAATGAGCGGAACTAAATAAAATGGAATTTTGAAAGGGGATCAAAGGTTATGAAAATTCTGGAAACAAAGTGATCCCTCGGAAGCATTAATCACAACAAAATAACATAAGAATTGCAGACTCGGTTTAATTGAGTCTGTACATGAGGGATAATGAATAAGTGCAACATCCCTCACGCCCCCTAGCACCGGCTTGAGCGGTACTCAATTCTCAACACTTTATAGTGTTGGCATCAATGATCCCGAAGGACCAGAAAATATAACAACACTGAAGTGAAGTACGGGGCAACTTTTTACGGCTGCCACACGGCACTTGACACCTGCTGTTGTGAAGTACAAAATTCTGGAAACAAAGTGATCCCTCGGAAGCATTAATCACAACAAAATAACATAAGCCTGTATGCCACAGATAAGCTGTCATCTCCACATAAATCAGACCTGCTTATACCTAGACGTAAAAGAGTTTTTAAAGTACAATAATTAAATTTTAAATTTATCTTAATTACGACGACAGGACTTTGTAACATATTTACGTAATTTATAATAGCGATAGCCTTATAAAAGAGGTTATGACCCTACTATTTTTAAGACATACTGCATGTTTAGTGTTCAACCCTTTACAGTTAGACACTTCGCTT
>NW_026864298.1:0-214420 GCF_026571515.1 Ruditapes philippinarum
GAAAAAATTGGTTTGGTATATATAAACAGAACAGAACAGAAACTTTGTTCTGTTCTGTTCTGGTAAATATAAAAAAATATTACAATTAAGGTAATTGTTTCAAGTTTATATTAGCATTAGCGCAAAAGGAAAACATGTTTTATTTATGAGATTTTTTCTCAAACCATTCCCATTAGCTTACACAACCTATTTTATACTTATAATTGTATGGGTCAATATCTATAATATTAAATATAAAGTTAGATTAATCCACAATCTGCCTTATGTCGTGTCAGAGGCATAGTTATCTATGTCTCTCGTCGTGTGCACATGATTAATACATACATATGTAGATCTAACTAGTATTAGATGGATGTTTAGATTTATAAATACAAATCTGTTCAATATGAAAATGCTAATATATATAAGACATGTTTAGGATGATAATGATGCCGAAATATATATATTATAGAAAATTTAATAGCAATATTTAATTTGAAAATATACATGGTCCGCCTCGTCTCGAGTCACGGTCCGCCCTGTCCCAAAATATGGTCCGCCCCGTCCAAACATACGTCTGCGCTGGTACGGTCCGCCCTGTCCAACGTCCGCCTTGACATACGTCCGGTGACAATAAGGAAAATCTATATTTTGCAGACAGAATGTATGTTGAATTTCATTGATTTATAATAAATGAAAGAATTTTATTTGCTTTATGTAGAATAATCCAAACATAAAAAAAATTTATTAGTAGGCGACAACAAAGGTGCTAGTGGCATTAATTTGACCTAAAATGTGTTTAACCTTGTTATTTATGCACTAAAACATCAATATATTAAAAAAAAAAAAAATAATTTTTTTTTCACTGTTTTATTATTATAAGACAATAAATTATATATTAAATCAAACCGAGCCTGCAACATTTTCAATTATGTTGTGTTGGACTTTCTTTAGGGATTCTTATTTTCTCTGTTGTCGCCCAAAGGTGCTAGTGGTATTGATTTGACCTAAAATGTGTTTAACCTTGTTATCTATGCACTAAAACATCAATATATTAAAAAAAAATTAATTTTTTTTTCACTGTTATATTATTATATAGTCATATAGTCTATAATAATATAACAGTGAAAAAAATTTTTTTTTCATTTTTTTTTTAATATATTGATGTTTTAGTGCATAAATAACAAGGTTAAACACATTTTAGGTCAAATCAATGCCACTAGCACCTTTGGGCGACAACAGAGAAAATAAGAATCCCTAAAGAAAGTCCAACACAACATAATTGAAAATGTTGCAGGCTCGGTTTGATTTAATATATAATTTATTGTCTTATAATAATAAAACAGTGAAAAAAAAATTTTTTTTTTTTTTTAATATATTGATGTTTTAGTGCATAAATAACATGGTTAAACACATTTTAGGTCAAATCAATGCCACTAGCACCTTTGGGCGACAACAGAGAAAATAAGAATCCCTAAAGAAAGTCCAACACAACATAATTGAAAATGTTGCAGGCTCGGTTTGATTGAGCCTGTTCATGGACGGTACTGTAAAGTGCAAACTACCGTCCACGCCCCCTAACACCGGCTTAAGCAGAATTCAACATTTAAACATGAAATGGTAAAATTTTGAATTTAGAAACATGCGCAGATGTTGAAGCCCTGTACGGGCCTCAATACATGAAATTATTATTTAGTAAAGCGGTTATTGGTTGGATATTGAATACATGATCAACCAATCAAAATCTTTGTTGCATGAGTAAGTACACGTAAGATAAACACTTTTGTGATTGACAGGAGTGCTTAGTTAATTTGTAACGTAATTTACTTTTATATATTAAGTATTAAATCTTTTTGCACTTCTTAGCATATAAAGTTTTAAATTATTTTATCAGAAGTTTACTCGGTGCATAAAGGAACATTTTAAAAGGTTTGTTTTTCATGTTTTGAAGTTTTGTTTATCCGTCCAAAGTTTGACAGCTGTTACCGGCATCGAGTCCTTCATTTTCTTTGAAATGAGAGGAAATTAAAGGGAAATGGCTTAATAAGTGTAAACTATGGAGATATAAATATGTAGTTAAAAGGTTATATGATTGCATATGTAATTAAAATTTTATTTGTATGAATCGCGAAAACATGTGACATTTTTACAATTTTCTCGTTTGTAGGGCAAAAAAAGCTAATGCTTAATTGAAATGTTGATTTTGATATTTTCTTTTATGAAATGTGTTCATATGTTTAAAACTATTGCCGTATATAAATAAAATCAATTCATATTTAACTTTGAATATTAATCTGTTAATGTTATCGTAAACAATTGATCGATTATGACTAGCAGGCCATCAAATTTTAAATATCATTAGTTCTTTCCTTATATTATTATATATTTATGTAAAATATATTTATAAAAGCACAAGAATGAGATGGTTGGTGTGTATAGTGATGGTGGCATCCCTGATGCATGAGATAACATGCCCTCCGGTCCAGCCGGACATTAAACCAGTAGAGGGAGATTCACCAGATGATGTGAATGAAGAAGATCCAGTAAGTAACTGAATACTTTTGTAAATAGATATTAGATATATTTTCCGAACAAAACCAATAATCAATCGTCATTTTAAGGCAAAATTTTAGAATACAATGTATATAGTACTGACTAAATATGGTAGCTTAAACAAATTTACATCCGGGCATATATTGCCCTGCCTGTGTGGTGCTCTTGTTTTTTTGTTGCATTTCGTACATTTTTTTAAAAAACGCAAGATCTTTTTTACATTTATGCTATATTTGTACCAGAGTGCCACTGTTAATCATATTATTATGCCTAAATTATACAGAAAGATTGGGATGAGTTTACTTATGATGTAGATGAGGTAAAGTACAAGGGAATATTTTGTGATCTTGGCTACGTCCTGATACATACATGTATATAGTTCTGATATTATGATCCCCCAGTGTACTATCAGTAGTCCAGTTGCGGCACAGGACCTGTTCCAACTCAATCAATGTTGTTTTTCTAGAAAACCGACAATTCATAAAAGAATGAGCTGCTAGCAGATGGTTTGACACACATTGCATTATGTTATCAACAAAAATTCAAATGTCAGAAATATTTCAATGAAAACGTCATTGAAGAAACCGGAATTGGTCCTGTACCGGAACTGGTCACTTGACTGTATTGGATGCTAAGAGGGTTAAATTATACCCATAAACTTAATGAGGATGAGGATATATAATGCTCACCTGTTGTTTCATTAACACTTGAGGGCCGGAAACCATCTGGTTATTCCCGTATTATTCTAATCATAGATATTTATACATTATTTAGTTTAAGCTAATTTATATAAAAACCTTGTTTTTTCAGGGTCTGTATTTCTTTATTTTCAGTTTCATCACACTTCAAAAAGTTCATTAATTTATGACTGAAATCTGTTTATGCCAGTGTTGATTACTGTATTTTAAACAAGTTTATTTGATTGTTTTGGTGTGTTTTATTAAACATAATGGTGCTTTTTTACTGGTTTGAATTCAGTTTAAAATTTAAGTTATTACTCTGTGACTGGCACTGTTATGCATACAGGGTTCCCACGGTATCAGGGAAAACGGGATATGCCCATGAATTTGAAAAGCAGGGCTCCAGACCTAATTAATGTTGAAAAAAACAACAACAAAAACTATAATATATACTCCTGGATTAGACCCAAAGGTCTTATTCCGGATAAAGCCCTTAACAAAACTGTCTCTGAAGCCTTAGTGGACTGAGGTCTGTCGGATTTGACCGTCAAATCTCAGGTGAGATAAAAATGGGATGAAAACCTGGAAAAAACATTAATTGTCACAAAGTACATTTCATTTATTGTAGACACTGAATGTATTTCTTAGAAAGATGTTCTGTTACACTTTCTTAATAGACTTACCGTACTTCATGAACTAAATGTATTTTGTTGAAAGGCGCCATTGAAATGTTGTTCTAAACATTGCCAATCCCATGAACAAATTCATAGGGCAATGTGTAAAATAACATTGAATTTTATCTTGTAGAAAAAAGTCCTCAAAAATTAGAAAAGTCCTGGAAAACTCCCATCAAATAGTTGGAACCCTATATATAATATGACATGATTTAAATGATGATATTAAATGTTTCTTATAATTGGTTTTATGTAACATACTTAGTTTACTGTTATATTATATTCATGTAATGTCCCAGTCATATTTCTCGAAAGGAATGTTATGATTTTTCTTTAAAACAGTTTATTGTTAACATGATTTTAACAACAGTATATAGTCTTTAATGTAGTTTTTAGCTCGACTATTCGATAAGAATAAGTAGAGCTATTGCAGTCACCCGAGCGTCGGCGTCGGCGTAACCACTTATGTTAAAGTTTTTGTAATAGTTCAAATATTTTCAAAGTCCATAGACATATGGCTTTGAAACTTTGCACACTTGTTCACCATCATGACCCCAACCTGTAGACAAGAGGAGGTAACTCTATCAAGCATTTTGACAGAATTATGCCCCTTTTTGGACTTAGAATTTACGTTAAAGTTTTTGTAATAGTTCAAATATTTTCAAAGTCCATTGACATATGGCTTTGAAACTTTGCACACTTGTTCACCATCATGACCCCAACCTGTACACAAGAGGAGGTAACTCTATCAAGCATTTTGACAGAATTATGCCCCTTTTTCGACTTAGAATTTACGTTAAAGTTTTTGTAATAGTTCAAATATTTTCAAAGTCCATTGACATATGGCTTTGAAACTTTGCACACTTGTTCAACATCATGACCCAAACCTGTAAACATGAGGAGGTAACTCTATCAAGCATTTTGACAGAATTATGCCCCTTTTTCGACTTAGAATTTACGTTAAAGTTTTTGTAATAGTTCAAATATTTTCAAAGTCCATTGACATATGGCTTTGAAACTTTGCACACTTGTTCACCATCATGACCCCAACCTGTAAACAGGAGGAGGTAACTGTATCAAGCATTTTTTTAATATCAAGCACTAAGAATAGTCGAGCGTTGCTGTCCTACCGACAGCTCTTGTTAATGTTGTTTACATTTAGTAGGTGAAATAGATTTCACCATTTAAGCATTTTATAGGTTTGATGACATAAACAGTTACTAAATGAATTATTGTCATAGCCATTAGAGCGTATGTGAAAATAAGATTTTATTCTTCTAACAATTTTCTTTACTAATATTCTATGAGCTTGACTATAGGTACCGTATATTTGTTTTGAGTGTAAAATACTACTGAAATTGTTTATTTCACAACCTTGCAGAGATGTTTACTTAAATGAAACAGTTATAACATGTTGTCAATAGAATTTATTTTCTTGTTTTCACTAACAGTTGATTCTTCTATTACTTTCAACTGACAAAATGAGCACATTATTTCAGGGTTTTGGTCTAGAATATGATAGGTATCTTAAAGAGATAGTCATGGCACTGGAAGAGGACGAGGCATTCCGTAAAAAACTCGAAGAAATGAATATGACCGATATAAAGGTTTGATGTTTCTTTTTACTTTTTTTCGTTGTTGTAAGCATATCTAAAAGAAAGAAAATTACTGACGTATTTCAGGACTTGGGTCTCGAATATGATCGCTACCTAAGTGAGGTTATGACGGTTCTCGAGCAAGACGAACAGTTCCGTAAAAAACTGGAAAATATAAGTGACGATGATATCAAGGTTTGAATTTAAGAATTGAAAAGCATGGACAGGGTTTATTACCGTACACACGCACGTAGATAATTTTATGTAATAACCAAACCACTCGCTTTTATAATTATTTAACAGCAAATGTTGATCTGATAGAATGGAAGATGGATTTAAACAGTACAGTTTAAAATGTGACAATAACAAACAGCCCACTGTTTTTATTTTGTTTTATACAAAGGTAATGTAAGGGAAAAAAGGAGAAAAGGAAAATACCGTATTGTTATAAAAATCTAGTAAGATTGTTTTCCTTTGGTGTCAATAACTTCATATTTATGTTGACAAATATGTTGTTCAAATAGCCTGAGTGATAGAAGTTGGTCAATGAAATAAATCTTTTACTGGGGTTGTCACTGACCCACTACTGATATCGTGTGGGTCTGTTGGATGAATAGGGGTAGCCTGGTGATCACCTTGTCCCCCAATTAATCCTTCAGACTTTCAGAGTTTCCATAGTGGGTCCGACCTAATAACTTATAACATATATAGATCCACAAGAAATGATGTTATTGTATTTAATCAAAATGCACTTTTTATTATATTGCCAACACGCTTTGTCTACAAGACTTCATACTGCTATAATTTGCAAGCAAATGATACTTATGAATTTATTTACAAAGGGAATCAGAGTTATCTTTAAACACAAAATTTAGAAAAATCTCAAGTGTTAAGAAAAAGTTTAGTGAAAGCCAACTTGAGATTTTTCTCAGAGATGTAATAATCTCTGTCAATTTTGAGACAATGTTAGGTCAAGATTTGTCTCTGTTTGATTAATGTTATTGAAAGCCGAGCCTGATGGTATTTCAGTTTTGTATTTTGTCTAATTAAACTCAGACCACGCTAGCATGGAAGCTAGACTGGTTTCTGTACTTGTGGCACAGTCAATTCCTTAGGGCAGCAATCAAATAAACACAGTCTGAACATAAATCCATCATTTTCCAGATCATGACTAATTTTACCCTTAGAATTCATTCTATATTTTACAATGCCTTCCTTTACATTTCTGATACTAACATTGTTCTAAAGTTTTTATAGCCAGACCTGTGTGTGATTTTATTGTTGATAATACATTTTGTATATGTCTGAAGCAACATGTTAACATTGATAGCATTATAGTGTTCTTTTATTACTAAACTTTCTTAAGATTTTAATCAAAGTTGTTATTTGAAATTATAACCCTTCCCCCATAGTTTGTATATTTTCTCTCTTTCTACAACCTCAGTCTCTGCTTAATTTATATTATTAAAGAAAACTATTTATTTTACTATGAAATTTAATACTTGTAATATACATGTACATGTATTTGTGGCACTAACTTAATTTTTGTTATAGCTTATTTTATTTGTTTGTCAAAAATGAGGGAATTGTTATTCAATTTTGTTACTTTTTATGCACAGTGACTGTATAAGAAATGGCATAAATATTTCTGAACATTTTGTTTTATGTTAATAATGCACATAGACTGGTGTCAAGGTCAAAGAGAGTTCATTGGAGAACTTCTGTTTTGCCTTTGACTGAGTCTTGGGGTAAATTTTTCAAAACAAATTGCTCTTTTCTTTCCATGTTACATCAGACAAACAATGTGTTCTGCCACATTGTCAAATTAAACATAAACTAAGTGTAAAACTGTAAATATATCAGATTTTGTAATTTAAGCACGTAACTTACCAAAAGTAATCAATCTCAATTATGTTAATTAGAAAATATTACTATGTTTTTTAATGGATGAGTATGTATTTTACAATGTTACAGCCAAATTTTGATAAGTTATACTATTGTCAGTTTCTGTTATGTTGTAAGAACTTTAAGAAGATTTAAGAAGATGTAAAAATAACCGATGATAATTTATATATCTCTTAAAATTTAATGCCAGTAAAAACATGTTTGACAAATCATTGTATCTCTACCATTTGATGTTTATGATACGGAAATTTTTATTTTTTAGCTCAACATATAAGGTAGTTTAGTGTATGAACCTTTCAGTTTTTATGTGTCTGGTTTATTGCTAAAAGAATTTTCTCGTTATAACAGAAAGCTCTGCTACAATAGGCTATTATAGCAGTGTTGTTTGCTAGAAATACATTAAAAAAAAGTCAAGGTTAATTTATACTTAAGTGTCAAAGGTTAATATTTGAAGCAGAATTACTTGTCAGTGCTGTAACTTACTCAATAGTCATGCCTTAAGTTCTGTGAGATTTAGGATAAATGTTGCACTGGTATAAAGCCAGGCAAGCACAGGTACATGGATGCCGTCTAAGGAGACTTCATCTTTAGCCGCTTAATTTTGTTGAATAGTTCCTAATTTAAAACCTGATCTTACACACAGTCACCTTCAGCTAAGAAGTGGGGATTGGGTGGGGGGGGATTCAGAATTTCAGATGCTTGACAATTATCAATGTCTACTTTCATTACTTTTCCTGTCATAAAACTACATGTATTGATTATTGATTAGTAGGAAATTCACTTCTGTTACAAAATATAAACATCAAGAGAACATTTTGAATATGGTCATTAGCAAAATAATTGTTAAAAGAAGCAGATATTAATGAGAGATACACTCGTGTAACAGCTGGTGTCAATAATTTATGATACTTGTGGGATATTAAGGTTGTAAAAGTTTCAATGTTCTTACAGAATATAGTTATTTCTGTTCAAATCCTAGCAATAAACTGTTATTCAATAAGCATGGTCATGTCCTTGTCCGAATTAATGCCATAATTATTAATAACAGTTTTACTGTTATAATTATAAAATGCTACATTATCTCTCTGTTGAAGTAGTCAGTTAAGGTAGCTCGCTACTTTCCGACCGAAATTTGACAATATCTCAGATCTTGATGATTTCTGGTATACAGACATGTAGATATGTAAGCTTTACTTCTGCAGCATTATTTTATAAATAAACAGCGTTACTATGACGTCAAAGCGCCCTCTATCGGTGGCGGCGAAATTGCGTCTTTTTTATCAATAAACATGTCTGTTATTATCAATTTTCATCCGATTTCCTTCATTTTAATTTTATAATGTTCAGTAAATGTATGTCTTTGTAATGATGTCTTTCTTGAACATTTGCTAAATACTCTGCGATTCTACGTTATTTTCCCTCTCGTTCTGACGTCCATATTTGATGCAAATATCGCGCGATATCGCAATAAAGATTGTGAAATAATAAAAAATCAACACGGTGAATTTTGCTTTAATTTTTTTAGCATGTAGTGAAGTCATAAAAGAAAATATTTATGCAATAAAAATATAGGGTCAACGCGTAAGATATTTTGCTATTACTATTTGAATATAAAATAAAGGGTGAGTAAAACGTAATGATTTTGGTGACGTCAAATATTTTTCTCAAGGAAATTTTCACGACTTGTTCGATAAATAACATACTGACAGGAATAAAAATGTGTGAAAACCATCAACAACAATAGTTTGTAGACATGTTCCGTAAAAATGTTCTTTTAAAAGTCCTGGCAGATGCCTGCATTTCGATGAATATCTTCAATTATATACATGTACAACAAATCAGGGTATAACTGTCTGCAAAAGTTGGTATCAATCGCTGAAAAACTGCAACGAATGGATATAAATACCTCGAGGACTGAAAGACAATTCAGAATATTGAAAGATATAATTAAAGGGCCACCTAAGTGGAAATTATAAAAACATAAATTTTGCAAAGAATGTCAGAAAAAAAGAATGAAAAGGCTGATGCAGTCGCAATGTCATCATGTTATGTATATCTCGGTACAACATAAACTTCCATGTTATCATATGTAACAATTTTGAATTGTATATATCAGTTAGTAGGAACAGAGACATAGATAACATCTATGTCTGTGGTAGGAAATAAATCAAATTTACGTTTCAAAAATATATGATCAACTGGAAGTAGCAACGATTTGTACGTAAGCCATGATTCACCGGTAGTCTTACTTATATTATAAAATCTAGCAGACATTTAATTCAAAAATTTTCTACACGTATAAAAATTTATTTATTAACAGCCATCAGATATTCTATTTTCTCTCGCAGCTAAATACCCTGCACTAAGCGTGAGACTCACATTTAAAGCAGGAATCACGCTCTCATGCTATGGCTTTAATTTCTCACGTATTTCACATAATTACAGATATTCTTATTTATTTTAAACTAGCTGACCCGCGGTATGCGTTTACTAGCGCATCTTTGAGGCGACCTGAAGCCGCGATCATTTCTCGATTAAAGGCGAAAGTTCCGTTGATTTATTTTGTATGTTCAGAAGCGGAGAATTTTGCATATTAAATACAGATTCCCTTGTATTGAAGACCATGTAGGATCCTCAATTTTTGAGAATATGGTTGTGGGAGAAGCTCGTTTTTTGTCTGCACATAATGCAGTGCTATGTAGAGCCTATGAAAATAATGAACTATGCATTTTATGTTTTATATTTTCTTATTTTTTAATATTGGCTTTAACGCCGCTTTCAACAGTATTTCAATTAAAGCGGAGGGAATTTAACGGTACCAGTGTTTCTCACAGTATCAACTTCTCTTTGGAAATGAATGACAGGAGTCCGAGGTGGACCTTGAAACATTTCATAGACAGTAAACAATTCTAAAATATAATCTATTAGTACAATAAGCAATCGTGTCTCGAATCCATGCCTTCCGAATTCAGCGTAAGACCACTTTACCGATTACAACGTGGCAACAGAAGAATATTCAAAGTAAAAAAAACCTGATTATGATCTCCGTTAATAAGGGAGAAGTCCATTTTATTGCTAACATCATAAACACGTGTTGTTGGTGTGTGTTTGAGGTTGTTTTTTTTTTCTTGTTTTTTTTTTATATTTTTGTTTTAAAGCAATACAGTATTGTATTAAAAATGAACAAGATAACGTCAACATAATACATTATTTTCTAATTATCATGACATTTTAATTAGATTATAATTATATAATCTATGTATTGCACAGACTTAGAAATGGTAAGCAAAAATAAAAACAAAGTAAAGGTTTTTGTTTCTTGTACAGTTTGTTTTTAAATATTCTTAAAGGGACTCCAATGAGGTTGAAAAGCTAAACACATAACATTTGAATTTCTTACATAAATGAGCTGGGCACTTTAAACAGAAATATATGCGAAGATAGTTAAGAAATATACTTTGAAATAAATTGAAAATCGTATTTTTATGTTTTTGTTAGCCCGATTTGGGTGAAAAGCGTTTAAACACTTTTCATTTTGAATAATTATTCTGGAAAAACGAAGTGCGCGAATGCTCTGAAATTTTGCACAAATATTCGTGGTGTAAACCTACATCAAATTGTACATTTATCTGGAAAAAATATTTTCAGTTCCATCATGTCAAAATACCTCAGTCCCTTTAACATATTTGAATATTATTTCTGAATTTTATTTATCACTTATTTCGGCACATTTGTATGCATATCTATTTGAATTGTATTTTTACGATGTGTTTTGACACCGAGGCTCGTCTGCCTTTATGTGATTTTATGAAAGTGTTTAAAGACTGAATGTAACGTAAAATAAATATTCTACAGGTAAGCGACGTTATATTCTTACTACATTCATACAGCAATATGTGTATCTTATTTTTTGCGCTGAAACTAGTTAATTCATATAATAATGTAACACTTTAACAACATCACATTATAAAATTAGAATTAAAAGATGTATGAGACTGTGTCCTGCAAATTAAAAAAGTATTTAAAAAGGGATTGTCGGATTAAACATTGTAAATGTGCTCATCTAGCGCATGCTTTCAATGAGAAAATTATCAACAATTTAGAAAATATACATTTCATCAAGTCCCTGTGTTGTTTATACTTACTATCGTAATGTTTGACGTAAGAAAATTGTTATTTGGTATTATTCTTTGAACTCCAACAACTATTAACGTCACCAAAATCATAACGTTTCACTCACCCTTATTTTATTTTAAAACAGTAATAGCAAAATATCTTACGCGTTGACCCTATATTTTTATTGCATAAATATTTTCCGTCACTATCTCACTACACGCTCGGAAAATTATAGCAAAATTCACCGTGTTGAATTTTTTTTATTACACAATCTTTAATGCGATATCGCGCGATATTTGCATCAAATATGGACGTCAGAAAGTAGAGAAAAATGACGTAAAATCGCAGACTATTAAGTAAATGTTAAAGAAAGACATCATTACAAAGACATACATTTACTGAACATTATGATATTAAAATGAAGGAAATCGGATGAAAATTGATAAGAACAGACCGGTTTATTGATAAAAAAGACGCAATTTCACCACCACCGATAGAGGGCGTTTTGACGTCATAGTTACGCTGTTTATTTATAAAATAATACTGCAGAAGTAAAGCTCACATATTTATATGTTTGCATACCAAAAATCATCAAGATCTGAGATGTTGTCATATTTCGGTCGGAAAGTAGCGAGCTACCTTAAGTTAACTGGTTATCTATTATCTATTAATTAAAAAAGATTCATTACATCAGTTAACTAGATAATAAACAAAACATATATATTAGAATCTCAAGATTTGTGCATTTTGTTGTTTTTTTTGTTGCAAAATTAATGAGCCAAACTAATCTAAAACAAGTGGTGTCTGTTTTACAATCACGTAATTAATCAGTTTTATCAAACTATTAAAACATGTATTTTTAAAATCTTCAAATCACATAAACTGCAGTAAGTGTTTTGAAGCTATCCAAACTAAACGATGATTGCTTACGGGTATTACTGAAATTTTAACTGAAACAAAAATTATCATATTGGTTTATACATATTAATTATGCAGAGCTAATTTTCTGTTACAGAACGGGAAAATTTCCATGCATCTAGACCTTGTCTCTCATCAGATTCGTGAGAGGCTTGATGAAATCAAGCGTCAGGAGATGAACCGTCTTCGGGATTTGGCGAAGGAGAAAATGAAACAGATGAAGGGTACGGAGGTTTTAGGTTCAATAGCAAAATACGGAGGTATGATGTTACAGCAGACGTGAGTACGAAAACGTGTGGGCTGCTTCATAGTGATATTATCTCCCTTAGATACTCATCTATAATTTTCATTAGATTTCTAGCAGAGTTGTCTTTCTTTAATATTTTACCTATTTCTTATTTTGGGGATTTATTGGAGCAAAATTATCTTTCCTTGATACTCTCCCATATTGTTTTCGGCAAATTTGGAGTTGTATCCCTTTAATACTCACCAATTAGCTGCTGTGACTCACCACTTCACATGTATTGCGCATAGAATTTTTTACCATGATTTTAATATGCTATTAACAAGCCTTAATTGAGTTTTGTGAAATGTTAAAAACATATTACAGAATGTAAGTGGGAACAAGTGTTTTTCCTTGTTACATACTACATGTATTTATACCGTCTTGACAACTTAATTATCTTCCGACCACTCAGTGTTGGGTTAGGTCTATTAAAGTAAACTAAAATTGAAAATTTGGAACTTCCTACAACTGCTTTTTGTGTCGCCTTGAAAAAGGCGACATATAGGGGTTACTTTTGTCGGCGGCGTTGTTGTCGGCATCGGCGTCCCCTTAAGCTTGTCCGGAGCATAAGTCAGTCATTATAAGTCTGATTGACTTCAAACTTGGTATGCATGCTTCTTACAATGACCCGAAGTGCAGTGCACAAGAACCGGTACTCTGCACTTCTTATTTTTTGAGTTATTGCCCTTTGTTAATTTTCATACTTTATTTTTGTCCGGGCCATTTCTCCTTAAGTATAAAATCTATGGACTTGAAACTTCATAGGATGATAGATCTCATTAAGGAGAAGTGCAGTGCATAAGAACTGGTACTCTGCATTTCTTATTTTTTGAGTTATTGCCCTTTGTTAATTTTCATACTTTATTTTTGTCCAGGCCATTTCTCCTAAAGTATAAAAGCTATGGACATGAAACTTCATAGGATGATAGATCTCATTAAGAAAAAGTGCAGTGCCCAAGAACTGGTACTCTGCATTTCTTATTTTTTGAGTTATTGCCCTTTGTTAATTTTCATACTTTATTTTTGTACAGGCCATTTCTCCTAAAGTATAAAGCTATGGACATGAAACTTCATAGGATGATACATCTCATTAAGAAGAAGTGCAGTGCCCAAGAACTGGTACTCTGCATTTCTTATTTTTTGAGTTATTGCCCTTGTTAATTTTCAAACTTTATTTTTGTCCAGGCCATTTCTCATAAATTATAAAAGCTTTAGACTTGAAACTTAATAGGATGATATATCTTATTGATAAGAAGTGCAGTGCACAGAAACTGCTGCTCTGCATTTCTTATTTTTTGATTTATTGCCCTTTGTTAATTTTCAAATTTCATTTTTGTCCTGGCCATTTCTCCTAAACTATATTGTTCACAAGGCGACACATCCGACTCGCGGAGTTCTAGTTTATGAAATTTGTATCACAATGGATTTATTATCTACAAATGTATATACATGTAGTATGGTTACTGAAAATGTACACAGCATTTTCTTCACACCCTGACAAAATCACTTAAACTTACACATGTATAACGATTTGAACACAAAGATAGTTTTTTTTGGTCAAATTTATGTTTATCATTGAACACCTTGAACTCATACTGATGTTATAGATATGGTAGTAATGTAATCACATAGTAACTGGACCACATAAAAACTGTAAATAGTTACAGTGTGGTAGGTTAGTGGACAGTGGTAAATGTGGTAGAATTTTAATATTAACGAAGATGTAGAGCTACTAAATACAGTAATGATTTTAAAATTTAACTTATCTGTACAATCATTGGAGCACATTATATTCTCTATCGTTATAGAAGTAAAAGAATAGAACAATGTAGTATTATATAAAATTTAAGACGGAATTATGTTAGAAAAGGCCTATTGTATCTTATGAGAACAGTACAGATGAAACTGAAAATTAGTAGTTTCACATATTATTTTTTATATGATGATCAGTGTATTGACTTCACAAAATAACCATGACCATGCTTAAAATATCTTAAACAGAGTTATCTATCTTTCTATCTAAACAAAACCATTCATCATTTTTATGGTGATGTTTGAAATATGTACTGACTGAATAGCAAACAATACAGATCATGATCAGACAGCACAGATGTGCCAGCTGATCTTGGCAGGCACTGATTACACAGGTATATCAGTCATGCTCTTTAGGCTAAGGGTAAATTTGATAAAACCTGATATTTCACAGTATGTACAATATATGTAGGTAGGTATGCCTTGTTTTGTTAAATATGAAACAGAAATATACTTTTTTCATCATGGCAGAAAATGTGTTAGGTCGGGGATTCTTGTAGAAGTATGTCTTTACTGTTACATTGGATTTGTTTATAGTTCTGAAATTTATTTGCAAACCATCCAACATGCAGTGCTTGTGAGGAGGTAATGTTATACAGTCATGATATTTATATTCTATATCTTTATTATCTTACCAATCATCATTCACTTGACATCATGTGACCATATTCTGTTATATGTGTCCATACAAAAATCCTACAATTTTGAATATTTCATACTAATGTAAGTTCAGTTGAACATGGTATAAAGGCTGTTTAAAGTGACATAATTTATGTAAGTTAAAATAGATATAGAATATAAAGCAACTTTAACTTTGTCTGTACAGTATTGTGATATATTTGGACTTGTATCCCGCTGAAAGCTTTAATTAATTCATTTGGTAGTCAGGTCAGTGCTGTCGTCTAGCTTGGAATACATGTACATGTCTAAACATATCCAATTACTGTACAGACAACTGTTAAGTAACGTAATATTGTTTAAGTTGTTGGTATTATGGTATACCTGGAGGGAAAGGATGTCATAGTTCTGTATTTTCAGTTATTACAATGTATAGTAATTATTTCAAATGGAATATTCCCTAGACCTTTATCATTTACTGTATATAAGTTTCAAAGAAGGAGTTATGATTTCTAATTTTGTTTGTATAACAATATAGAATTTGCTATGTAGTGACTGTCCACTATGTAATTTTATCCTAAGGGGGTCGGCTCAATATTTTTAGCTTGGGTTTTATATATATATTTATTGTCGTATGTTTAAGATAAATTTATCTTTCGGAATCTAGAAATATCTAATAATTCTATTACTGCTTTTTATATCCGACTACAAATTTTGTTGATTAGATATTTGGGCATTTTCAGTTATTTTCAGTTAGATAGCCTCATGTACAAGGGTTGTCCATAAAAAGCTGATGGTTTATGTTAATAACAATATGGGTTATTATGCAATAAGGGTTCAACAGTAGAATAAATTTGTCTGTACTGGCCGTTTCAGTTCCTTGGTACTGGCAAATCTTGTCTTTGAAATGATTTCTTCTGTGCTGAGACACTCTCTGAACAAGATATATTACTACTAGAAATAGAAAGTTGCTAGTGACGCTGATATATACACTGAAGTCAATGCTGATACTTCATTAGAATGTAGAATACTATTACTCACCCCAAACTGACTTTATCAATAGATTATACACTATTATGAGACAACCCATGTATATTTCAGATTTGATAACTAGATATTAAAAGGAAAAGGAAAAAACATATGGAATATATATTTACAAATTTTAGTTGATTTTCTTTGAAAATTTCCAAGATTATATTTTGCTAACCAATTTAGATAGATAATAATATAATTTATTGAAAAACTACATACAAGTATTTCAGATTTAAAAAGTAAAGACGCTTAAAGTTTAAAGTTCAATGAAAAAAAATGATTTTCTGGTTTTCTTTATGAAATAGATAAGGTTTGAAGAAAATATACATTTTTTTTACTTGTCTGAGTGCATTTATGTACATGCAATAGAAAAATAATTATATATGGTGAATTATTTCAACAGGAATTTTCAATTTGATTATTATTAAAGATGAACAAATCTTTGCAAAACTAAATTAATATTTTACATAAACCAAGGTATTTTATGTTCTTCTTGCTTAAAGTTTGTTTTAAACAAAAAATGTATAAAAAGTCTTCTACATAAAGAAACGTTTGTAATTCAAACTTTCTTTTTTTCCCTCAAGATGAGTTTTGGTAGGACAAGTTCAGCCAGATTTCAAATAATGACCATAAAATAGTAAAGGTTACATTGACTACTTACAGAATAGCTGGCGATTATTGATAGTTCAATCTTATTACATTGTATGTATATTAGTTGTTTTATTCTCAATAGGTATACAGAAGATGGATGAACAGTTCCTACATCACGTTGATGTGAAAAATCCTCATTCTTTTGAATCTAAAGATTTGGAAAAATTGATCAAAAAGGTGGGTAATTCAAAATACGATAATGTTTGTGTGTATGCATTTATTTACAATAAATAACTTATACAGGTGCCTCTGCCAGGAGAGTCCCCTACAGAACAGTTTTTAATAAGATGTTAAATCAAATATGTGATTCTACACACCATTAATAGATTACTGAATGTGTGATGGTCAAACATGTACATGATACTTTGGGTTAAAGTCTTATTTAAAAGACTATTATAAAAGTTCTTGAAGTATATAGGGATCAAACTTTCACTTCCCCGTATAGTTTGTCCGACAGTCTCACAACTGGAGTACGAGTCTTCCATGTTAGAAAAAGAAGATTTTATTGATATGTAAGTGTGATTGTTGGTATGGTAACATTTTTGAATTAGGGGTTTAAGTTGATATACACAAGTGAAATAAAAGAATATATAGCAAGAAAAATAAAGACTAAGTTACTTTATTCTCTTCAGTTTTAGTTGATCCCATTGGGGCTGTTAAATATTTTTATTTCTTCAATATTTCTTTCTTGCTATGGCTGGTACTCCATAGGTTGTTCATAGATACCTAAATGATTATTACAAAGGAGTTAAGAGGGAACTAAATGGGTTTGAGCAACTGCAGTCTGTGCATCTCTTAGCTCCAGCATGTGGGGTGGTTTTTACCCCTGGTGTTGCTTTGAAGTTAGTAACACTCAAGGTCAGCAAAAATCATCTTTCCTGTTTTGGCGCCATATGACCTAAACTGTGTTAGAAGGCCGTAAAACAACAACAACAAAAAAAACTGAAGGTTGACGCATGTCTTTACCTGATATTGTGAATTTAATTAGACAGTAAGGAATTGTATCAGAAATACATCATATAATATAAAGTATTGTTCTGCTCTTTTAGGCTACAAGTGATTTAGATGAGATAGATAAAAGACGTCGCGGAGAATTCAAAACATATGAGATGGAGAAGGAGCATCAAAGAAGGGAAGAATTAAAAAATCTGGATGAAGAACATAGAAAACAACGAGAAGAGGAATATGAAAGAATGAAGAAACGTCACGAAGAGCACCCTAAAGTTCACCACCCTGTAAGTTTTTTCTTTGTCAGGGGAAAGACAATGTTTTATCATCAATGCTTTATCTTTGCAATTAGGAAAAATGCTTTATCGTTGTAAGAAAAATAAATATGCTTTGACATGATAATTTGGGAAATGCCTAGTGATAAAATGCTTATTAATTGTAATGATAAAAGGGAAAGGCTTTTGTTTTGTCGAGGGGGAAAATGAGTCATAGTCTACAGTGATGCTGAAGAATAAAACTGTTACAATCTGGGTATTTGTCAAAGGGGAATAAAAAATAATAATATTAGGACCTCCGGCTAAGGTTTTGATGGGGGGGGGGGAAGTTTTGAGGACATGCTGATTGGGATTGTAACTGCTGGAGTTGAATCACCGGATGACAAATTGTATGATAGTATTTGTACATACATTTTGACAGAATGAAAGGAAATTTACTTGAAATTGTTGGGAAATTGTTGGGAAGGCAGGGAGCTTCCCATTGTTTGGGTTCAATTTTAAATGGAGGTCTAAATAGTCAGACAATGGCTTGTAGTATTCTTGCAGAATGAGAAATGTTTTTTTATGGTGGTGTGGGAATAAGGGGTGTTGTAGGAGGGTAAAATTTCCGTGTCAGTGAAAGATACTATTTTGTGTTTAACCATTTCCTAGACTATTATAAGAGTCGTATTCAATTAAGAGCTTACCTACTGAATTTCAAAAATGGACTTGTCTAGCTTCAATGTTTGAAACTATCATTTATTGATTTTTGGGATATCAAGATGAAAAATTAAAATTGATCTGCTAAAGTGTAGGGCCTTGTCAGACTGCATGGCTGTACAAGCTGACCTGGCTCTATACTGGTGGTAAAAAGCTAATAACTTTCTATTCCAGCAGGGTATTTCTACTTTTATGTTGGAGACTCCTATTTCTACATCATTGAACAAAGATTGGTTACAAAAATGAATGTTAGATATAAACCTAATAAGAATTTTAAATGTTAAACTTAATGGAACTGAGTTTGCAGTGTTTTAAATTTAGACAAACTTAACCAAATGTAAGTTAAGATATAAAATGGTTTATCTGTTATATTTGGGTGAAAGGGTTGGTGTAGGGGTACCATTATATATTACAGGGCAGCAAGGATCAATTGGAAGATGTATGGGAGAAAACTGACCATATGGATGCCAGTGACTTTGATCCTAAGACCTTCTTCAAAATGCATGGTATGTGACAATGCTATGTACACTTAGTTTTAATGAATGTTTATATATGGGATTATTACAGGGAAGCAAGGCTCAGCTCGAGGGAGTCTGGGAGCAGACTGACCACATGGATAGGCAAGACTTTGACCCAAAGACCTTCTTCAAGTTACATGGTAATGTACACATGGATCCTGCTTATGTCGGAAAAGAGGATATAAAAATATGAAGGCTTTGCACAATGGCTTTTTGTATCTTTTAATATTTTGCTATGTTATATATTTATTTCACCTGAACTATAATTTTAGTGCGAGCTTTTTGGATAGGTTGACAAGTGACATCTGTTTTACATCATGATAATAATAAAACTTAAAAGCTGAATCATATTGGCAGAATACTTTACTTGTTTTCCTATCCAAAGAAAGCAGCATATAACTGGAAAAATATATCCAATTATTCTCAAAACTTGTGCCCTGAATATGTTTGCAGTGACTACTATCCACATGAACATGTGCATTAGATATCTGTTTGTGTAAATTTTAGTTGACATTAGGTTTTAAAAAAAATCACTTTTCAAAGTAAAATACAGTCGAAATTCGTTCGCTCGAACTCGGAGGGTCTGTGCAAATTTGTTCGAGAGATCGGTAGTTTGAGCCAACCGAGGTTGAACTATTATCACGTATGACAAAGGCCTAGAGGTTTTCCAGCTTACATCAGTTGAATTGTAAATTATTTGCTAGTACATCAGTGCGCGGATACGTCATTTCTTTTTAATATTAAGAATTATTATCCCAGTGTTCGTTTTCAAATGAGTATTGACGGTACACTGCATGCATATTGTAAATGGTTGAGTTCGATTAGGCAATCATTTTCTAATCTTGTTGAACAATATTCAAAATATATTTATATGTTTATTATGGGATAAAATTAATTTTAATATTAAAAAACATTTAACAGCAGCATTTATTTGTAGTCATTTACTAAAATAAACACACATACAAGTATCATTCTATAGCAAGTATCATTCTATAGATATTCACGTTACTTGCATCACTGCTGTAATTAAAGCCGTCCGGGTAAACATCATCTATTTATTGACTTGCACATTTCACGAGTTATTTACTAAAGACAGCAAATAAATAAACAACATTATCATAACAAACAAATCGGTTACAACATCTCTAATTTTGTATGAATAAACCTTAATTGCCTTTATCACGATCACGAGGTGTTAAAAATATGTGTCGCCGGCTGTCACTTATTTAGAACATGTTGACCCACAACTTTTGTTGTCTTTTTGTGTTCGACTGAAACGGGGTGATTTTAACTATGTTTCTGCCGAAGGGACCATAGATCAGGTTCAGGACTGGGCGATGAGTTCGAGCGTAAGGAGGTATTCCAGCGATCCGAGTTTGAGCAAACGGAATTAAACTGTACCACATTTTTATGGAATGGGAAATATTATTTACAATCTATTTGTTTCATCCACTAAACCATTATCCTAATATACACTGATATACCTTACTAATAATATGTGGGTAAATTTTAATCCAAAGTATTAATTTTTTCTTACATGTTTATTTATGATAATAAGTGATTAATATTAAATCAATAGAACATGCCATATTGTTTCTGTCCTATCTTTCTGTGCTTCTGTCTGTCTGCTGACAATTTTAATCTTTACTCTTCCTTCTATGATAAAAAGTCATTTTTAAATGCAATATACATCTTAACAAGGTTTTTGGAAATATTGAAATACCTTCTTGACCCAAAAATGCATACATGCCATAATTTTTAGACTGTTTATAAGGACACCTTACATGTGGGTTTAGAGGGGATGGTGGTTTGTCTTGATCAGTAAAGAATCTTATGATTTATGATTCTCATCCCTATATTTCTATAGTGTCAAGCAACCTAGTTTACAGATATTTTCCCACAAATATTTTGATAAAAAAACCAAGACAAAATGTTAAATATAATTGGCAGTTTATTGTTCTTTTCTAATGTATAAAGGGTTTTATATTCTCTGAGTCAAGGAAAAGGACATGTCTTTGTTAAGTACAGACACTTTGCCATTTTCTTTAGTTTAAATAGATAAAAGATTAAATCTCTGGAATGTCTCCATGACAGTTGTCCAATTTCTGGGACAATACCATGGCAATCACAGACATTTTGGACATTATGGCATGTACAGTTAATAAACTAAACATTCTTTGTCAAATTTTCATAATTTCTCTTAAAAGGAAGGCATAACAAGTATCATTATGAAAATGGAAAACAATTTTTGTTTCACATGAAGAAAGTAACAAGCACTCTGCTATGCTTAAAATTAATTGGTTATATGCTTTAATTATTGATGCTGTACTGTAGTTATATGTTGTATTACTGTAACTTATTAGTTTAATAGCTGCTTTATAAAATACCATGCACAAAATGGTCATCTTACAAAAATAATTCATATTGATTTAAACTAATTTCAGATAGTGAAAATAAGCATAAAAAAATCAAAATGGCAAATGCCAAAAAGACATACTAAAAATTTCAAATGAATAAAAATTGAATCAGATTTGCAAGGAAAACATTGTTATTGTTAGATATAAATATTGTAACTTTTGAAAGGCTCATCATTACATTTTGTTTTTCAAACAGATATAGATGGTAATGGTTTCTTAGACCAGGATGAAGTGGAAGCACTCTTCCAAAAGGAGGTAAATATGTTTGCTATATAAAAAGTGTGATATTTCTGAAGGTGAGAGTTTGCTCCCTTATTAAAGTGACAATTAGCCGTAGGTTTTTCGAGTGTACAGTGTTACATTTAAAACCTCTCATAATTATCAGCTTGTGAAAAAATATTTTGCTTGATAATTCCTATAATATATTACAGGCTTGAATGTGCTAGACTGTAATAAAAGGAACATTCAGTGTTAAAGAGAGATACACCCTTTAACAGCAAGCTAGTAGTTTCTTTCTTACCTTGAAGCAGGCAATTTTAAATACCAAACACTATGTGTATCAGAAAAATAAATCTTTGTTTATGCAGTATACCTTCAATAATTTCATATATTCCCTTTGTCAAATTTAGATTTTTTGTCGTCATTGTGAAACATTTGTTTTCTGTGAAAAAGCTATGAAATTCATTGCTTCAATAAAACCAAATCTTTTTTGCCATGTATCCAGTTGGATCAGGTTTACGACCCAAATCTTCCAGAGGATGATATGAGAGAACGGTATGAGGATATGGCACGTATGAGGGAACATGTTTTCGGTGAACTAGATTCGGACGGAGATCGTCTCATCAGCTTAGAGGAGTTCCTCAAGTACACAGCTTCACAAGAGTTTCAAAAAGACGAAGGATGGAAGGTTAGAATGCTTTACCAAGATTGATATTTACCCTTTCCACTATATATAACATAAACATGTCTGTCTTTCAATTTCAATAAGACCATGTATCATTTTTATTGAAAAATTTCCAATATATGCACTGACTGAATAGCAGGCAGTACAAACCATGAGCAGACGGCACTGGTCACATGCGTAAATTCAGACGCCGCCAGTAGGCTAAGAAATAAAACATTCAATAATTAGTTTTATTAAATCCTTTTTTCAGTACTCTCAAGTATTTTTTAATTAAACTTTGGAGAGGATTGGATCTTTTATTTTTAGCTTGAGTATTCAAAGAATAGGGAGAGCTATTGTACATGTATTCACACTGAACTAAATGAGTGTGAATGAGTTCACACTTGAAAGCACAATAGGAGGTCACTGTCCAAGGGCAATAAATCTAATGAATTTTGACAGAATTATGGCCCTTTTTTGCAACTTGTTTTACTATCAAGAACTGAAAGATAGTGGAGCGCACTGCCCTACCGTCAGCTCTTGTATTTGTAACTGATCGTTTAACATGAGCATGCATTATATATTTAACAGACTGTAGATGAGGAGCAGAACTTTACTGATGAAGAATATCAAAGATACGAGCAAATGTTACAGGAACATGAGGCTAAAATGAGGGCACAAGGTTTAGACCCAAACTTGGCTCAACCAGGCATGGTTGTAAGTATTTTAGATACTCAAATTTAGTGATTGATTGAGAATAAGTCTATAGTTATTTGAACAATTTTTTGTTCTACTTGCTTGAGTAACCCAATAGTAGAGATGAATCAACATTGTTTGAAGTCAGTTCACAGAGGGATGATTGATGTTCCTTTGACCTTCAGGAATATTTATTTTAGAAACTCCTGTGTCTAATGTTGTCTTATATTGTGGGAATGTAGTAGTCAACCAATTTGCCAAGATGTTCTTACATTGTATTGTTAATATACATGTAGATCTATTTAGTCATGCCTCAAATAATAAAAGAGGGGCACTTAAGTTACCCTCAACAAATAAAGCTGGAAAATTGCCATATGACCTTTAAAGTGGTTACAAAAACATGGACTGCAGATAGTGGCACCATATATCTACCATCGCAGAAAATGCTAAACAAATATTCAAGTAATAAATAATGTACTGTTTCAGAAAAATATTTATTTTTGGACTATTTAAAGAAATAAAATTTTGACAAGAGTATTTGGTCAAGAAATGATAGAAATTAATTGGTGTTGTATTAATGTATTTTCAGCCAGTGGGACAGGATCCTAATGTACAACACATGCAGATGCCACAAGGTGGTCAAGGTAAGCTTTTCACATAAACCCCTCTCAACACATCATAAACCAGTACCTTTGTGGGATTCCTTTACATCCTGTTTGATAAACATGTTGTTTGCTTTGTCTACACAACATCTGGGAGCATTATTATTGTCTTTTTTTCTTTGCAATTTGAAACTATAAAAGTGTTGAAATATTTTTTGTTTTTTAGATGATTTTACATCAGATCATAGCATTTACTGTATAAGTTGAAAATAACTTAATATCTCTGCAGTATCTAGGAAACAGACTATACATAGCACTTTACCTGTGTATGGATATTAGGGATGGATTTTTTAGCTCACCTGTCACAAAGTGACAGGGTGAGCTTTTGTGATCGCTTTTCGTCCGGCGTCCGTCCGTCCGTCCGTCCGTCCGTCGTCCGTAAACTTTTTCTTTAAATGACATCTCCTCATAAACCACTAAGCCAATTTCATCCAAACTTCACAGGAATGTTCCTTTGGTGGTCACCTTTAAAAATTGTTCAAAGAATTTAATTCCATGCAGAACTCTGGTTGCCATGGCAACCGAAAGAAAAAACTTTAAATATCTTCTTTTAAAAAACCATAAGAGCTAGAGCTTAGATATTTGGCATGAAACATCTTCTAGTGAGTGTCTACCAAGTTTGTTCAAATAAAAGCCCTGGGGTCAAAATTGGCCCCGCCCCGGGGGGTCATTGATTTTCCCTATATGCATATAGTAAAAACTAAAAAAAAATCTTCTTTTAAAGAACCTCAAAGAGCTATGGCTAAGATATTTGAGCATCAAACATGTTCTAATAGGTGTCTACCAAGTTTGTTCAAATAAAAGCCCTGGGTCAAAATTGGCACCGCCCCAGGGGGTCATTGATTTTCCCTATATGCATATAGTAAAAACTTAAAAAATCTTCTTTTAAAGAACCAAAAGAGTTAGAGCTAAGATATTTAGCATGAAACATGTTCTAATAAGTGTCTACCAAGTTTGTTCAAATAAAAGCCCTGGGGTCAAAATTGGCCCCGCCCCCGGGGTCATTGATTTTCCCTATATGCATATAGTAAAAAACTTAAAAAATCTTCTTTTATAAGAACTCAAAGAGCTATGGCTAAGATATTTAGCATGAAACATGTTCTAATAGGTGTCTACCAAGTTTGTTTCAAATAAAAGCCCTGGGGTCAAAATGGCACCGCCCCGGGGGTCATTGATTTTCCTTATATGTGTATAGCAAAAACTTAAAAAAATCTTCTTTTGAAAAACCCAAATAGCTAGAGTTAAGATATTAAGCATGAAACATCTTTAGTGAGTGTCTACAAAGTTTGTTTAAATAAAAGACCTGGGGTCAAAATTGGCTCCGCCCCGGGGGTCATTGATTTTTTATATGTGTAATAGCAAAAACTTAAAAATCTTCTTTGAAAAAACTCAAAATAGCTAGAGTTTAGATATTAAGCATGAAACATCTTCTAGTAAGTGTCTACAAAGTTTTGTTCAAATAAAACCCCTGGGGTCAAAACTGGGCCCGGCCCCAGGGGTGTCATGGTTTTAAACTATATGTGTATAGTAAAAACTTAAAAAAAATCTTCTTTAAAAAAGCCCAATGAGCTAGAGCTTAGATGTTTAGCATGAAACATCTTCTTATGGGTGTCTACAAGTTTGTGCAAATAAAAGCCCTTTGGTTAAATTGGCCCTGCAACATTTGGGGGGGGGGGGTTGGGGGGCCTATATACAGGTGAGCGACCTCAGGGCCATCATGGCCCTCTTTTTGTAATTATGAAAAAAATGTTAAATTAAAAAAGTCATTAGATTAATGCAAGTAAAAAGTTTTGATTGAGCTCTGGATTATTTTTTATGTTAAATTGATCAGTGGTTCTGCTGAATAAAGTGGCCAATTTCTCTTAGAGGGATGCATGTCTTCTTTTTTGAACTGTTTATATTTAAATAGGTTTAATTTCTTTTGGATTTCTTTTTGTTATGGATATGAATGATTTCATGGTGATGGTTTACTTTGACTTTTATTTTGTTAAAAAAGGAATGCCACCACAGGAAATGCATCATCAGCAGCAGCAACAGCAACAACAATTCCAACAACATCAGCAGCAACAACAATTTCAGCAACAACAGCAGCAACAATTCCAGCAACATGGCCAACAACAGCAGTTTCAGCAACATGAACAGCAACAACAAATGAAACAAATGGGTCAAATGCAAGGTCAAGCACCAGTGGGTCAAGGTCAAATGCATGGAGCACCACCTGGAATGGGCCAAGCTCAAATGCCAGGACACCAAGGTGCTGGTCAGGGACAGATGCCGGGTGGACCACCTAGTATGGGTCAAGGTCAAGTCCCACAAGGTCAAGGTCGTGGTATTCCACGTCCTCCTCCAGTTGATATTAATATGGGTCAAGGTTGGTAGTCAGTGGCTCATATAGTTTTACAAAATAAAGATAAAGATAATGGGCAATATAGAAATTTAGAATGATACTATAAAGCTGTTTAATGCATGATATATATTGTCTTGTCAGCATGATAGTGTGTTGTAATGAAGTCATTTAGTTTGATTGCAAAGTAAACCTTATTCCTATTATATGCATGTTTGCTTGGTTAAAATTTTCAGACCAGAACATTCAAGTTGTTGGTGCTGCAGCCAATGAAGCTGCCCCTGTCTCTGATGGTCAAGGTCAAGCCCAAGGGGTTCAAGTTCAAAATATTGTGCAAGATTCTCAGGGTCAGCAACCTCAAAAAGCTGATTCTGGGGCTCATGCAGAAAATACTGGGCTAAATCAAGGTCAGGGCCAACAAGTTCCTAATCAGGGTCAACAAGATCCTAATGTAGGTCAGGGTCAACAAGATCCTAATCAAGGTCAAGGTCAACAAATAGATACTCAGGGGGGAAATGTTCAGGGGCAAAATTTAGATAAAAATGCAGATGAGATTAATGTAGTGCCATTGGGTAGAGCTTCACCTCAGAGACAGGGACAAAATATAGCTGATGGTAAGTGAGGAGTGTAAATAACCCTTATATAGCTTTAATATGCCTCCCTCTCCTGCCCTTACCTTCCTTTATTTCTTATACAGATTATACTCATTTTTCTTAATCTTGCATTGATTTATGTTAGTTTTTTTTTATTATTTTGATTTTGAGACTTTCAATGACTTTGTTATTCATAATAAAGTAATTGTCAGGTTAGTTGGACACAAGTTAAGTTGTAAAAACTTTACTAGGCTGTAAATTTCTGCTAAAGAAGTTTTAGCTTTTTGAACTATTCTATTAAAGAAGGATAATCACCATGGCAAAAATTCAGTCATTACTAATTTAAAATCCATAGGTTAAGACAAGATATGCTATCAGATTGTTTGCCACTATTGTTGTCTTTATTTTGTTTGATTTTTTTCTTCAGAATAATAAGAAATTATATAATTATTGTAATGTTTTATTGATATTGATGGAGATTTAAAAGTTTAGATTTGGAGATTGACCTTGACAGTCTCTACTACTTTATGCTTGGTCTTGATGATCTCTGATCAGACATGTTATTGCCAGTGTGATATGACTTGGTGGAGTATGCTGTAAATGTGTGCACTGTGTGACATTTCAATTATGAACTTCACTGCTGCAATTGAATAACACTGTTTGTAGAAGTAATAGATTGTTGAGTGACACCCTTAATTCCAGCACATAATTTACAATTTATCTACAAGAGACCTTCTGTTTTTGTATTTAGAGTAGTTACGCTAGTAGATGTCTATGTTTATTATGGATTTTTATCAATAAAAACTCAGATTTCTGGTTATTTATTTTATGGTTTATATGGGTACTTCAAGTGTGATGCATTACTTATTTCTTTTCTTCAATATCAGTCATCATTAAAGTTATTTAACATTTAAAAGAAAATTGAAAAAGATCTATGGTAGATGGTACAAATTTGAGAAAAATAATTTGCATATATACACCTGGATATTAGGGGTGTGTTTAACTTATTTCCAGGTGTATATATTTACAAATTGTAATTTTATTTTTAAGTGCTTTATGTTTTTACTTTGCATAGGACTATAATGTTCTGTGCTTCAAAATTTGATAATATATGTGTATCAATAAAACTTTCCATAGTTAAAGGATATAGCCCTTTCTATGTAACTACCCAAACCTATTTTGTTCTGATGTACAATATCCCTAGTATAGCTCAAACCCAGTATACCTTGGTTGATAAGCAGATATCTGTACCACTAAAGCCATCGGTACCCTCTGTAAGAAACTCGCATTTTAACAATGATTTGTGCTTTACATTTGAGAAATATTAACATTTGTGATAAAGATTTATTAAATAGATGATTAACTGTATTGATTTTTAACTTTGTATATACATTTTAACTTTGTATATACATGTACAATGTAATAATATTACTTAAAAATGGATGTATAATGTATTTGTTTGACATGTTGAAATTTGTAACTTACTTGAAATTTTCATAGCTTTAAGGTGTCTGCTGTAGTTACAAACATACATATAGGCAAAAGGAAAATTGTAACATATAATTTATTTTAAGTTTGAAGGATCTTAGAATATAACATAGATATTTTAAGTGGAAAAAACTTTTGGCGCCACCAAACTTGTTTTATTCTTTTCATTTAATTTTGTAAATTGTATGTAGAAGATTTAAAAGAATTATCCTATCTGGCAAGTAACGTCTGAAAGCTATCATTTGAATTTTTATAGTAATAATTCCATTTCTTTTTTGTAGGCATGCCACCAGGAGATAACAAGATTCCACAACAAAATGCTCAAGGTCAACAACAAGGTCAAGGTCAGGACACACTCAAGTTTCAAGGTCACGATCAACAGAAACCACAGCAGCCATTAGCATAGAAATATTGTCCCAGTGGTACAAGGAATTCTTATACATATTTGTGTTGGTAGAAGAGATTTTAAAAAGAAATATTTTAGTTTTTTAATGAGGGAAGGGAAAGAAAAAAAAATCAAAATATAAGACCACATGACATGGTATGTAAGCCATATGCTATTGTTACCTGATTTTTTAAGACTGTTGTTTTAATTTTATTCATCTTCAATTAAAAGGCTAAAAATGTTGTTGTTTTTAAAAAATTGTTAATTTCTATTTTTATTATTTTATTGCAAAGGAAAATGCATATTGGTGAACCATTTCTTTAATAATTTGGTAAGAAGACAGAAATTCTTTTGTAAAGTCCAAGTAAACAGAGATTTTTTTTTTCAAGTTAAGTTTTTGATTTTAACATTTTAACCTAATTAACACAGGGAATCAGGATATACTAACATTAGGTGTTATAAAACTGTAGGAATTTTATCTGTAATTAAGCATTTATGTGATCTGAATTTCTGCTTGATTGACATTTTAAACATTAGCAGTTTATCCCTGATTGACATTTTAAACATTTACAGTTTATCCCTCAATATCCTAAATGGACTTATCCATACTTCAATATGGACAAAACCATTCATCATATTTAGGGAAAATTTCAAAATAAATACTTTACGAATAGCAAACAGTGCAGACCATAATAGGACGGCCCTACATGACTATACCTTGGTCTACACTGGTCACATGGGGTAAATTTATTTGTTACCAGCAATGGAGGGGTAACTCGTATATTGTTTTGGAGCTGGATGATGTATTTTTGTGTTCATAATATACTTATTATAGAAAAAACAGCTTTAAATAAAGGTGCTATAGACTGTCATTTTTCAGTATTTCTAGATATTGAAACATTCTGATTTACATATTCTTCATTATTATTTGTATTATGAAAACTAAATATTGCTCTTATATAAAAAAAATTGTTGCAAACGTAGATTTTTTTCTATGATTTTTGAAAAAAATTAAAACAGCCATATTAGTTTTCCATTTAAATCATAAAATTAGTTTTGAAGATTAAATATTGATAGAAGTCTTAATTTCTAGAACTTCAGTAGGAGAGCGATATAAAGTCATCAAGATATTTTACAATATTATTCTAAACAGTTTGTACAAATGTTAGTTGACTTTGTTTAAACAAGTGCTGAATTTTGTGCTCAAATTAGGGAGCAGTGCAGTGCCATTTTATATAGGACAGTAACTGTTCTAGGTTGCATTTTAATTAAGGCAGATTTCTATATTTGTTTTCTTCTTGTCACTATTTTATATATTACTTGATATTCTTGTGTTTATTTTGCTGTGTATCTTTGGAAATAAATATTGCACACTTCCCTGCCCTGCCCTCCCCCCCTTGTCAAGTTAAGAGTACAGTTTTCCTGTAAACATTACAATCACCCCATTCTTACCAAACCTGATATACACTGTACAAGAGGTTTTGTCTGTTAAGGTGTAAATAGTCAATAATATTCATTAAACATGTGACCAGTCTGAATACAAATATAATGATAATTTTGGTGCAAGATATACAAGATTTTTTGTTTTATGTTTAATTAATTAAGATAATTACTCTTTAAAACTCATAATATATGTTAAACATTGACCAGATGTATAAAATTATAGGTTCAGGTGAACTGTCATGAACATTTTTAATGTTGTCTTTTTTTTAAGTTATGTATGCTTAGAATTCAAGACTGTCAATTACAAATATCTCTACACATTCAAGTGAGGTATTTCATTTATTGAAACTTATTCAGTTTTAACTGTGATGTGTTGAACTGACATCTTACTGTTACAAATTAAACCATAACTCTGCTCAATTTATGAATTGAATTTGACCGGCTTTGCATTAACTGTCCATTAGTAATTTTAGAAGATTTAGCAACACAATAACAAAAAGATTGAGCTACCAACAGTATAGAGCCTGGTCAGACTGCACAGAGGAGCTGGCTGGCCTGGCTCTATACTGCTGGCATAGATATGACATAATTATTATTACTGCTGGCACTTATAAGGGCTAAAATCTTTGTTTAGTATTGTTTTGAGAATCTTTTATTCAGCATTGTTGAACAAAGGCTGATTCAACTGTTTTATAAACAGATTTATTCTAGTCAAAAGTCACATAATATATATATATAGTATAAAATGTAATTGAGAGAAAAGGAAGAAAAAAAAATAGCTGCCTTATTTCTATATGTGATATTTATATGTTTAATTGCCCTGAATAAATTAGTCACAATATTCTTAGAATTTAAGTTCACATACATGTATTTCAAATACATGTACTTTATAGGTAGTTTCGGCTTCATTTTACAAAACTAAGAAAAGAAATTTGTATTTACAATGTATTGCTAATTTTGATTTCTAATGAAAATTCACTGCACAAGGTATAATATGTTGCTATTTATGTTAATGCATATCAGAAATTGGTAAATAATGTTATGTAATTTTTCAGTCATTTGATTTTTTTTGAGCGATGAATAAATACAAATTAGTTAAGTGAACATGTTTTATATTAACTTGTATATTGTTATTTCTCTGTTGTTTTTATTTTTCTTCTCTCTTTTTGCTGTACCAGTTGAATATAAGATATGTAAAATAGTCAAATTTTGTCTCATTCAACTATCATGTTAACAAATTTTTATATTAAATACTTTGTGAATGGTAAAGATAAATGTTAAAACTTATATTATTCAATTTATTAAGTTGAATAATCTAATTTAAACAAAAACAAGTGAAAAATATGTTCTTTGCCTTAATTTGGAAATTATATTTCTGTGGTTAAAAATATCTATGTAGGTCAAATTAATTTTTGATATTTTTAATGGTTTATTGATTAATTATGATATTTTTTTTTAATTAAAAACTATGAAATCTAAAAAAGAAAGGAATAAAACATACCACTTTTAGCAGAGCCCTTAAACTTAATGGATTTGCCCTGCTTTGAATTTGGATCAGTCCATTCAAAGTTGGGAAGGATTTCTTTATCAAAATACAAAAATTGAGCTGCTATAAGTATAGAGCCTGGTCAGACTGTACAGATGGTCAGGCTAGCCTGTCTGTATACTGGTGTCAAAGGCTAATCAATATCATTTCTAGTATGTAAAAGGGCGAGAGAGAAACACATTTTCCTATGTTTTATTTATGTCTGAATGCATTCCATTTATTTTTCAAATGTCACTTCACTTAATGTTTCCCGACTTAACGTTTCCTGATTTTGTTCAAGAATTTAAGCATAGCTATAACAAAGAAAAGAAAATTACAATTACTTAAATTTTTAGCTCGACTATACGAAGTATATGGAGAGCTGTCCTACTCGCCCCAGCGTCCGCGTCCGCGTCCGCGTCCAGATTTTAGATTAAAGTTTTGGTGCAGTAAAATATTTTTCACTATAACTTTGTCATTTCTTAAGGTATCAACTTCAAACTTCAAATATATGTTCCTTATCATCAACCACATCTCATGTGACAAGGTTCATAACTCTAGCACCAATATTTTCAGATTTATCTCCCCTTGAACTTAGAATTTTCCTTAAAAAATACTATTTTTTACTGATACTTCTTTATTTCTTAAGGGATCAACCTCATACTTCAAATATATGTACCTTATCATCATCCCCATCTTATGTGACAAGGATCATAACTCTAGCACCAATATTTTCAGATTTATCTCCCCTTGAACTTAGAATTTTCCTCAAAAAATACTATTTCTTACTGTTTCTTCTTTATTTCTTAAGGGATCAACCTCATACTTCAAATATATTTATGTTATCACCATCCCCATCTTATGTGACAAGGTTCATAACTCTAGCACCAATATTTTCAGATTTATCTCCCTTTGAACTTAGAATTTTCCATAAAAAATATTATTTTTTACTGTAACTTATTTATTTCTGAAGTGATCAACTTCATACTTCAATTATATTTACGTTATCATCATCAACATCTTATGTGACAAGGTTCATAACTCTAGCACCAATATTGCAAGAATTATCTCCCCATAAACTTAGTTTATTTACCAGAAAAATGTTATTCTTTATTTTAACTTTTTTATTTTTAAAGGTATCTACCTCAAACTTCAAATACTTATTCCTTATCATCAATTACATTTTATGTGACAATGTTTATAACTCTTGAAGCAATATTTACAGCTTTATCTCTCTTTGAACTTAGGATTTTCTTTAAGAAATATAATAACTTCTTTATTTTTTAAGGTATCTACTTCAAACTTCAAATATATATTTCTTATCATTACACAAATGTTGTGTGGCAAGGTCCATAACTCTAGCATGACTATTTCTAGAATTATTCCCCTTGATCTTGGAATTTATGTTAACAAATGTTATTTTTTACAGTAACTTAATACATAATTATACATAATTGATTTTTCTTTCATAGTTTTGTCCTCCTTACTGCGTCCAGTATTTCATTAGTCGAGCTTCGCTGTCTCCTGTGACAGCTCTTGTTGTTATGAAACTTAAACATTCGAAGTATAATGAAAATAAGTTATCTAGGAAGGATCTGCGTATTTCTCATTGTATTTTTTTATATGTTCAATGATGGTTTGATAATGACATTTATAACAAGTGAATAAACTAATATTTTTAACAAAATTAATACTTGGTGTTTTTATTTGCTCACCTGTGTGCAAAGTGCTCACAGGTTATTTTCTTTGATGGCAGTGCGTTTGTCATTCTCAACAATTTATATAAATAACATCTTCTAAGCCACGAGTTGGTCTTTGACCAAACTTCCAGCAAATAATCCAAAGGTGGTCCATTCAAAATTGATATAAATTTGGTCAGTCTGATGCATAAATAGGTCACATGAACTAATAAAAGACTCAAGCTACAATGCTAAGATCTATGGTGTTGGGGATGTGGCATCACCTTGTACTCTACAAAATCCCCGGAAGTTTTATTTATATAGACTTGTATAGTAAGTCTTTCAGTGTTAAACTACAATGCCTAGAGCTTAGATATATAGCATCCAGCATCACCTTGTAGTCCGCCTACAAATGATTTATTATTAGGCCCTGGCCCGAGGATCACTTAGTTTACACATAGAGTTTCATTACAAAACTGGTTTGGAAAAACAACGCCTTGAGCTTGTATATATGGTATTGCCTTGTCGACCTCTCCTTAAGTTATCTAAATTATGCCCCTCCCTTGATAACAACTGGCCCTGATAGATTTATATATAGTAAAATATTTTCATAATATTTGACTTGTAGCGTCGCCTTTTCGTCCTCTACAAGGTATATAAATCGTTGACCTGTAGTCAAAATCGGTCCTGCCCTGGTAGTCAATTAGATTATTTAGTCTTGATTCCAGAATTTTGATATTTGGGAAAGTGTTATGTAGCATCTGGTAGCGGACCTCTTCAAATAATTTATGAATGGTGCTGCTGTGGTAACGAAATAGCACGAATTACTTGCTGCTGCATTGGAGAATGGTAACCTTTCCTAGCAATGTATCTCTGGCGAGTGATTTAGAGCCATCAAGGCCTTGTTTTTGACATATCATAAATATCAATTCTGTATCATTACAAAGTTGGTCAGTTTTCAAAGGCATATTTACAAAATAAGGCAAATAAAACATTTTTTTACAAAAGAAGGCCCGAATTCAGATAACTTGCTGAATGTCGTTGTTCTGGAAGAAGTGCATCTAGGTGTATCTCACTCTCCACCAGTGAGTTGTGTGTAATATGAACTATATGTTTGATTCATGGCCTCCAAAAATAGAATTATACAAGCAAGTTGTCAAGTGTGTCATTTAATCACATTTTAAATTACTGCTTTCTTTGTAGCTCACCTGAGCAAAATGATCTTTTGTAATAGCAAGATTTCCGTGGTGCATTATCCATAGTTCTAAACAATTTCTTAATCATATGGTAGACTTTGAAAAAAAATCTCAAATATTGAAATCTTAGGTGTGGCCATCTACAAAAGATATATTAATGTCTTATGCCCAAGTAGGTCTCAAGAGCGAAAATATTTGTTTCCAGAAACTAACATGCACTGAGCTCAGATATTTGGCATGTAACATTGCCGTGTGATCCTCTGCAAAAGTTACATAAATTATGCCATTGGGGTCAAAATTGGCTCCGTTTTGGGGCAACTTGTACATAGACTTATACATTAAACATGTTTAAAATATCTCCCCAGAACTACAATGTCCAGTGCTTATATATTTGGCGTTACCTTGTGGTCCTCTTAAAACAGTTGTGCCAGACAGACTATACAAGTGCTGATTTATAAAACATTCATAAAAGCTAATTTTGCCCAGATATCTTAAAAGGGTGTAAATAGGATCAAATAATAGCTATGTATTTCATTTCTGCATTATACCAGATGTGACAAAGGTCGTGTCGTACAGGATTCTAAATGTATTTACACTTCTATTTAAATAATAACTATTGATTCATTTTGTTAAGAAATATGCAAATGGTCAACTCACTGTCGGTATATTATGCATCAATCATTTAAAACAAGAAGACAATATTTTGAAACTGCTATACTTAAGAATCAAACGAAGTTAGTATAACTACTTTAACATTTTGACATTACAAAGATGTTGAAAGTAAATAATTGTTTTTCAAATAAATTTATTTTTCATAGTTTCATTTTTAATTAGACGATAGAAAGTCTCTTAAATTCTTTTTCCAGGTTCTTGAAAGAAACGAGGAGAGACAAGTTAACCTTTACTATAAGAAGTTATCTAATAAAGATTAATGTCTTAATCTTGGATATTTATTCAATAACCGCCACAATCGCCTCCTCCTTGCAAACAGGTATCCCGAGAATGGTCTGGGTGTTGACATCGGTATGCATTCTCATTGATGCATCTCCTTACGCCGCCGCCGCATGTCCAAAACCCATGGTAACTACAGTGACAAGCTGTATTTGCTGGGGGAGATTTGCAGACTTTACAACCTCCAGAGTGGTAACAGCAATCACACTGGGCACTGTGATAACCTTCGCAGTCGCCATTACCTTGGAAGCATGCCTGAATCGATTTATCTGGGTTTTTGCACTTTGGATTGTTGAAATCTCTGCATGGCTTTACACTTCCTCCACAAGTCCAACCGCCCTTATAACTACAATGACATGCTGTATTTCGAGGAGCTGGTTTACTGATGGCACATCCACCAGGGTGATAATCACAATCACATGTGGTGTCACCATAGCCGTCACAGTCACCGCCTCCTTCCGTACAGGAATAGATAGACGAGTCTGGGTTTTGGCAATACTGGGAATTTTCATTTTTGCAAGAAACTATCTCCCCTGAACAGATCCAAGCTCCCATGTATTTACATTTACATGCAGTGTGCGCAGGAGCAGATTTGCTGATTCTGCAACCACCAGGGTGATAGTCACAGTCACATTTAGCCGTATGATAACCGCCACAATCACCAGCACCTTGTATACATGCTAGATGGGATTTCGAAGGAGATTTGCAGTGAGGCGAAGATTCATTGTGACATCTGACGACGTCCCCCCGACATGTCCAACCGCCAACATATGAACATCGGCACGCTGTATTAGCAGGTGGTTCCTTTGATATCGAACACCCACCAGGATGGTAATCACAGTCACATTTAGCGTCCCCATATCCAGAACAATCACCGCCGCCAAGCACACAGGATTGAACTGATGTCGATGGACTTGCGCAAAGTTGTGAATTTTCATCGCTACATGGCACTATCTCTCCCCCGCATGTCCAGCCTCCTCTATAAATGCACTTACAAGCAGAATGACTTGGAGCAGCTTTGCTGATCCGGCATCCCCCTGGGTGATAATCGCAATCGCATTGTGCGTCTCTATAACCATTGCAGTCACCTCCACCATATAAACATGACTGAAGATCGGTTTGTGGGTTTTGACATACAGGAGAGCTGTAGTTTTTGCAGAGAACCAGATCACCTCCACATGTCCAGGCACCTTTATAGGAACACTTGCATGAGTAATAAGCAGGGGCTGGTCTAACTACTCTACATCCTCCAGGGTGATAATCACAATCGCAACGCCAAAGATTGTCTGGCTTTATTGTGTAATTACATCGGCAATTACAATTTTGAGACACAATTGAAACGGCTCCTTCTGGGGTATGTTGAACATTTCCAATATCACATGAGCATGCGCAATCTTTCCCGCTTATTGGACCAACGTCACCTGTCGTTGTTTTGTATGTTGGAAGCGGTATTCTTTCTGTAACCGTAGTTGACATTGGCTGTGTATCAATGTTGCATGAACAATTGCAAATTTCTGCACGCATATTTGACAAAGACCTGCCACTTTCTGAAAGGACATAATTGCTTCTTATTATATCGGTATGCAGGAACGTACAATTTCTATTTACCCAAAACCGAATGAAGTCAGATAACAGACTTCATTTTACTTATTTCTTTTTTATAGTTATGTTTTATTTAAAATAAAAATCATTATGCCCCAGATATTTTTAACTTTTTTGTATCCTGTTGCAGTTATCAAAATGTGCTTCTGTTGCTTTTTTGCAGTTAGTAGAGTTTAGGCGATTTAGTATTTGACTTCCATACAAAAAGTGTATGCATTTACTATCGTGACAAAATCACTTCTTAAGGCAAAAAGCATCTAACATGCTCCAAAAGCAATTATATGCACTTAATAATACTATTTAAATTGCCGACCGGTTTCTATAAATCGCAGTTTTTTTCTTTCTCGCAATTATCTTCTTTTTACTTTCACCACCTTATTTTTATATATGTACATGTATGTAAACTGTGAATTCTTTATTTGTTACAATAGACAAAACCGTATGAACACATCTGCAAATGTTTCTAAATTCAAAATTTTACCTGTTGAATTCTGCTAAGTCAGTGCTAGGGGCCGTGGACGGTAGTTTGCACTTGACATTACCGTCCATGAACAAGCTCATCCAAACCGAGTCTGCAACATTTTCAATTTTGCCTTTTTGGGCTTTCTTTAGGGATTCTCATTTTCTCTATTTTACATTTGCATATATTTCATATTATAAGAATAGTATTATTTCTTACTGTGAATTTGCCCTGGTGATTTACAGAAACCGGTAAGCATTTTATTAAACTCAGAAAACACAGTTAATATCAGTCACACGATATTCAGCAAAGACCATTAATTTGGTCACTTTTACTGCAAATGCCTATAGCGATAAAGTCACATCAACAGTACTTCGTTATTTAATAAGTAAGTAATTTATTTTTTGAAAATTTTATGATAAAGTTATAAATACCTGCATACTGTCCATAGATTATGCAGAACAAATTGCAAAGAAGACTAATCACTGTAGCAACGTAGAAAAACATGGTGCTCATGCAACTGGACACTAACGCGCTTGTAGAAACTGTTAACGTTTAAATAGTCAAAGATAAAGTCTACACAAAAGTTAATGTTCAAAGGATTAGCAACATTTAATTGTTTGTTTTCTCTCATATGATAAATCATTAAGATAAAGTGTTTTTTTTTTTAAGATTTACAGATCAAAACATATCAAAATAAAAAACAATGTGCGTAATGGCAAGAAAGTCTCCCACTGAGCTGTCAAAGACAAGAAGTCGTTAAGAATTGTGAAGATCAAAGATAAACTAAAATGTCTGATACAACTAAACAGGAGAATAAGTGCGAAATTGCAAACTATATAAAAGTGTTTTTTATCCAGAAATTTATCTATCGTTTCCACTTACGTACACTCAAGAAAGAACATTATCACACTTCTGTTGTTCAAGCCATTAGTGATTGATAAAGAAAGTCAAATAAAGATATAGAAAATTAAGTAGACCTCTTTCCTTGCTAATAAATATACGAGGGTTGTCCCAAAATGTCGTAGAAGTACTACATTATTTTGTCTTAAACCCGACGTCATAACTTAATAAAATTTATCAGATATCCTCCTTGGTCATTTGTAAATTTACCTGCTTAGAATCAAAATCCAATTTTTAAATAACACTTTTTATCTCGTTTTTAACTTTTACAGTACAACTTTCCCTGCGCATAAAATATGACATGTATTCCGTATTGTCAGCATGCTTCTGAATAGCATGCCTTTAACTCCTAGCATGTGGGCAGACGTCGTTAATTTTACGTCATTTCACCAACAGACGTTTATGTAACGTTACTTTGCAAAAAAATCGGTAAGATAATACGTACTGATCTGCTGTGCTATTTAGATGGATGGACAGAAGAGCAGCGGGGAAATGCCGGAAGACCCAACGAAAGAATTTGACGATCGGCTGATTCTGACAGTGATGAGATCGGATACTGACTATCCGGGAAGTTGCAATGTATTTCTACATTTTTACATAGAGGATATTTAGGAAAGATATATATTCTGAGTGCATTGTTGTAGCAATTCTGAGTGCATTGTTTAAGAAATAATATACCCCAAACAGTGATTTTATCGCTCAATAAAATCACTGTTTGGAGTTCGGATGCGAGGAATTATATCACGAGGGCGATATAATAATGCGCATCCGAACGACAAACGGTGATTTTATCGAGCGATAAAATCAATGTGTGGTATATATTATTTCGATTCTAACACAACATCAATAAATAAATGCTGCCGCTAAATTGCGCCTAAATTTGCACAGATGATTCGAAGAAACCGATCGGAAATTTATTGAGTCTCCACCCAAAGCGACGCTGCATATTTTGATAAATAAAACTTCATGTTGCTCAAATATACACTTCTTTTATACCACTGATTATTAACATGTAAAAATCACTATCTACGAGAAATCATTTACTTGAAAATCAAGGAAAAGTCGCGTGTTTGGGTTCCAAGCCTACTTACAGACATGAACATCTAGAATCGTTCAACAAAAGAACACCTCGTGGAATGAAAATTTATTAACTCAGTGGGTTAATAAGGTAGGCACTGACATTGTAATGCGTTTAGCGGGATATACAACATACTTCGAATCGAGTTTTTTTCTTCATTTCTCGACTATATTGACCTTGTCCCAATTTGTGCAAACTAGATTTCAGTCACTACAAGTCCATGCATATATACAAGCCTTTCAAATATTGTACTTGTATTTTGTGATAATTTCGGAAAAAGATAAGCCCTGAATTACATATATCTATGAAATTTCATATACTATCAGATCGTTGTAAAATTTATAAATCAGCAACTCAAGCAATGCAAACCAAGTGACCCGAGGACAGGGCACTTTTTTATGGGCATGGTTTACAAACATTTCCTAGAAGTTGACAAGCCAATGTTTCATTCAAAAGAGCATTGTCATTTTCTTATGCAAGTCTACAAATGAATAAATCAAGTGAACCCCAGGGCAGGGCTAATTTTCATCACATTGGACAACAACGTTATGCTAGATGTCAAATATCTTTGCTCTGGGAATTGTAGTTTCGGAGATTTTCAACACATGTTTACTCTAGTCAAAGCCATTTTTTACCAAGGGGCAAAATTCAAATAACTTTAGCAGAGGTTCATAAGGCAGTTCCACATGTCAAGTGAAATGTCATTTCACTTAAGAAAATTTATATGTATCAGGGTCTTTCAAGATCTTTTTGAATGCATTTTACTTTATCTGCCTTCCATAAATGGTGGGGCTCATTTTGAACCTGGTGCTTGGCAGAGAACCACAAGATAAAATAATAATTAAATATCTGCTCTCTGGGTATTGCAGTAAGAATACGATTTTAAATACCACATGCTCTGATTTAAATGTGTTTCCCTATTAAAGTTTATATCAATTTAGAGACCCGATGGGCGGGACCAATTTTGACTCCAAGGACACGATTTATATAAATTTGTGAAGGACCGAAAGGTAATGCTACACGGCAAACATCAATGTTCTGGACACGGTAGATTTTAACAAGAGCTGTCACACAAGTGACGAATGCCCCCGAAAAGGTTTCTAAAGCATGCCGGTATTATGAAAAGAAAAGAGAATGAAAGTTACTAATTGCTTAATATTGTTCTTTGTATTATTGTATCTATAATCTCTAATTGTGATAGCGTGAACTTTCAAAATATAAGTGTGACCTTGACCTTTGAAGAAAGGACGTGGTTCTTGACCGCAACAGAATATTGTCATGAGATAGACATTTGTGCCAAGTTATTTCAAAATCCCTCAATGCATATCAAAGTTACAATCTGGACACGATTGTTGTGTAAGTGAGTACACACGGACGGACATGAGCCTTAGCCGCGGCACATTGTCTTGATGTGGTAGACATGTGTGCAAAGTTATTTTAAAATCCTTCCATGCATGACAAACTACAGTCCGGACATGATTGTGTATCTTCAAACACTTCTCAAGAGAATGAGTATCTTCGAACTACTCGTATAAGTGTGACCTTGACGTTGAAGGTAGGAACATGGGTCTTAGTCGCGACATGTCGTCTTAATGTGGTAGACATGTATGCCTATTATTTTAAAATCCTTCGATTCATGACAAAGTTACAGTCCGGACAAGAATGTGTGTAGGTATAAACTATAATTCATTAATTGTGATAAATTGAACTTTAAAATAGTAGTGTGACCTTGATCTGTGAGGTAAAGACGTTATTCTTGGATGTGACACATCATCTTGATTTGGAAGACATTTATGCCAAGTTATTCAAAAATCCTTTTATGTATGATAAAGTTACAGTCTTGAGACAAATGTGTGTACCTATAAACTGTAACTGTAATAAAGTGAAACTTTAAAATGTTAGTGTGACCTTGATCTTTGAGGTAGAGACGTGATTATTGGACAAGACACATTGTCTCTATGTGGTAATCATTTGTGCCAAGTTATTCTAAAATCCTTCAATGCATGAGAAAGATACAGCCCGGGCATGATTGTGTGTACCTATTAATTTCAATAATGTGAAACTTCAAAATGTTAGTGTGACCTTGACCTTTGAGGTAGAGACGTAATTATTGTCTTGATGTGGTAGACATATATGCCTAGTTATTTTAAAATCATTCACTGCATGACAAAGTTACAGTCCGGACAGGAATATGTGTACCTATATACTCTAATTAGGATAATGTGAAACTTCAAAATGATGTGACCTTGACCTTTGAGGTAGGGACGTGGTTCTTGGACACGACACATCGTCTTGATGTGGTTAACATTTGTGCGAAGTTATTTCAAAATCCCTCAATGTATGTCAAAGTTACAGTCCGGACACAAATGAAGAAGGGACGCACAGACTGTTGGACAGACAGACGAACGGTGCGATTTTAATATGCCTCCCTGGGGGGGGGGGGGGCATAAAACCATACGTACTATAAATGTCTATGGAAACGAGGTATTCCAAGAGTGGGGCATTTTTGATCCCTGGGTGAATTACAGAATATTGTGAAGGACCACAAGGTAATGCAACATATTTAAACTTTGTGCTTTCGGAGATTTATAAATACTAATATTTCATTTTTAAAATTTATTTCAGCTCTTGGAACTTACTTTTGCATCAGGGTAAAATCATTTATTGAAGTTTTGTGGTGGGCCACCTATGAATCACTCCTGTGAAGTTTGGTCAAAGGAGATGCCATTTAAAAATTGTGATAACAAAGGAAGATAAAATATGGAGTACTTGCCATCAAAAAAGCTCATCTTAAACCACTATTAGCCAAAAAGACCTTTTAGACACAGCTATATTATGTTATAATAAACGGATTATTTTCCTTTTAACAGGCAAAAATAAAGCCAACAAAAGAATATAATGAAATATATTTTATTTGAAAATAACAGATATAAACCTACCTCAGGCAAAATTACACTGATAAAACATGAAGCTGATAGACAGCGTTATAAAAATGAAAGTATCTATAGTAATGTATAAATCTAAAAGCAGAATTATATGTCTCAAAATTGCACTTATTGCATATCATAATCATGTGTAAATCATCACCTTACCATTAGGCAATTGTATAATATACAGTCAGTTTTACTGTCGAAGTCGGATGCCCGTCATATAAATCATTAGTCTTGTAGGTGAGTTAATATAAAATACAAGAAACCATTCATTACTTGTAAATTCAAACCCTGACTGATCCGTCTAGTAGACGAGTAAATACAAAATACTAGTAGGCATTTACAATTGTCTTTTGGTAAGGGGTAAGGGAATGAAATTCAAACATTATTTATCAAGTTAATGGTAACTTTAAAAATTCGATGACTACACAAATACGTATAATAAACAACATGCCCCATATAAAGAACTTTAACAACCAGACCAAGGTTTTGAGCAGCTTAATTAAATACAGAGATGTTTTGACAATATCATATTTATACTGCATTCAGAATTGATGGTTTTGACATTTCACAAATGTAAATTTGATGAAAAAAGAAACAATATATTTGTAATGTGATTAATTAAAAGATTTTCAAGACATAAAAAAACTTGTAGGCAAATATGTTTTCAGGCTATCTATAAATTGTAATATGAACTTTACACAGACTATATTATATAAAAATTGAAAATAATAAAAAAAAGTTCTATAAATTAAATATAAACAAACTACATCATATCTTGTTTACAAAATGATTTGGAGAATGTTCAGACATAAATGATAAAATATCATTTCATGAAATAATATGGTTAATTGATAAGGCTGTTTCATTTTCGATGATAGTGGTTTTAATTTAGGCCAACGAAACTTAAGCAATTATGAAAAACAACAACAAAATAACTTTTTAAACAAGATAAATTTTCTACAATCCAGGAAAAAACTAATCTTAATTTCACTAAAACTGGCACAAATTCTATACCGTATTTTGAAATCAAATAATTTAATTAATGTTTTTAAGTCACTAAAAATCTATATGACAACATTTAAACACCAAAACTTGTTTAACAACAGCCTAAAAGCAAGAGCTCTAAGGAATCAACTTTTCAAAATGGTTAAAACAGAGGTGAAATAATCTCTATTCAATGAGAATGAGTACAGAAATTTGAACACGTTCTGGTTTATAATTAACTACTCTTCTGGTTTATTATTAACTACTTGAGTATGTTACATTGCTGTAAGAGTATGCCACATAACTACTTGAGTATGTCACATCTGAATGAGTGCCAAGTGGCATAGGTTCAAATGCTACGATTCTCTTGATAATTAACTGGCATTTTATAAGTAAACCTGGTTATCAAATGTCATTAAATGGATAATCACCTGTTAGCATACCTTTAGAGTATATTGTTTCCCTAGTATTTACTAGGCTTACATAATATGTTAAAAATTTTAGTTATTGATAATTGTCATTCAATGATATTTTGGAATTGGAATAAATGTTACCTTTTTCGCAGAAACAGTTAACCTTTAGGCAGAAACTAGTTGTCTATTGGCTAAAGTAACACAACTTCTTCAGTATTTTACAATAATAAAAGAACCTTTTAAAGTATACCAGTTACAACATTTCACATTTCAGCAGTTTTTGTCTCTTGTCATATGTGTAAAATTAAGTACACTTTTATAAGAATATTGAAGATTATAAATAGATAATACTAGTAAATGAATATTTATAGGCAAATAAAAATTTTGATACAACAAATAAATCACAATATAAGGGGAAAGTTAGGGTATGTAGGTGTATATAAAAATGTATACAGATCTTTAAATGATTCAACATAACATAAGCAATAACAATTATTCTGTATGGCCTCATGCAAACAACAAACATATTGCAACAAAAAAAATATGTAAACATTTATATAATTAAATAATATAATGATATTTATAGCATTTTCCCCATATCCCACAATCCTCATCTCTATCAACTATTTTCTATCTGTGATTTTTTCATTTTCACCATGTACAAAATATAATTAATTTTTGTCAATGTGCTTTATCCAAATAAACTATTTTATCGTATATTTCATAGCCAGATAGTTTCATTTTACTACCTTGGGGAAAAACTTAAAACATAGATTCTTTCTTTCTTTACAAAAAAATAATTTCCATTCTTCAATAGAGGTACTATTCAATTATAAAGAAATCAGTTATGTACTTCAAACAAATGCATCTAGGTTTGCTGCAGATCTTTAAAAATAATCCCAAAAAAAAACCTCATCAAAGCTGTATTTTTCTGTTTTGTAATAAAATAAATGTTATATACAGCAACTTAATACAGATCAAATTCAGCAGTAAAATAGTCCAAGTTGAAAAATCATAATATATCATCATACACAGTACAAACTGTAGTATACAATTCAAATGAATAAAAAAAACTTAAAAAAAAAATATAGCATGATGAAATAAAATCACTTGTTGACACTTGACAGCATATATATCGGCCTGGATTTATATAGTAATTTTATATAATTATGAATAATTTCCAATATCTAAACCTGCTACATCATTTTATATCTTTAATGATGTCAATCATAATTTTTATGCAATCATAAACAAAATTAATGAGCATAAAATTAAAGTTTTCATCATAATATCAAAATAACATTGCAAAATATTTAGTACCAAGAGCTGCATTTAGTAGTTAATTCTATACATGAATTTATAACTGAAATATCAACAAATCTATTACCATTAATGCCTTTTGAAGAAAAACCATTCAGCATAATGCCATCAGAAAAATAAATTTTTTTGGCTAAATATTTTTGAGACATGTTGTCAGCACTTGAAAAATTAAGATAAAATTTCAAAACTATAAAAGTTTTTTTTAAAACCAGCACTAACTTATGTAATAATGTCATAAACAGTAAGCCTAAATGAAAAGTAAAAATTTAATAATGGTGCATAATGGAAATTTTTATCAAATCTCACATGATAAATGTGTTAGATCAGATTATGTAATGATTTAATGGATAGACATAAATCATTTTAGATCATATATATTTCCTATATCTTTCCATCTAGCCAAGAACATTATTCGATAATTTACAAAGTCTATTATTTATTGGTTGCACCAAGTCAATTTCAAACAGTATAAATCAATAAACTGAATGACGGATAATAACTTATCTATGACAACAGGAAAAATCCCAATATTTCCAAAGAAAGGTCAAGAAACCCATATTATATTACATTGCATAGTTTAAGATTTATCACTCGGACCAGAAACATGTCATGGACTTTATTTTTCTAAAAATAGTTCTTCATTAACAACGGCAGGAGTACACTAGGCTTTCTTTAACGAGACAAAAATCATATAACTAGCTTTATAAGCATTCTAAATAATTTCATTAAATTGCATGTACATGGATTATCTTTATTTCATTTCTAATTTTTTTTTTCTTTCATTATTTGATACAATATGGACTATATTGATTATCTAAAGTAATTATAACATCGCTAAATAGTGCTGTTACTTCACGTATACCATGGTCGTTTTCTCAACCAGCGGATTGTGTATCCGGAGTCGACGCGGATCTTGATGGACGCAGCTTCAGCAGCACGCACTGTTTCCTTGACGGCTTGCATCAGATTTTGGGCATTACCAACCAACATTTCTGTAGCTTCTTGATCTTCTTCTGAACCTATAAATAGTAATGACATCATGCATTGTAATTTAAAAATAGCATATGATGCAAGCATTGCATCATTCTATATCTATATATAGTAACAACATCCATGCAACATTTATAATGTATGATAGTAGAACCGTACCTTATGACCACTCTGAAATCCTCAGAACAATATTTCAAAAGCAAAAGAGAAGACCACTTTGTTATATTAATTTGGAGAAATATATTTTTAATATAATTGGTAGTAATGCCAAGAAATATTTAGGTATAAATATGGTACACTGTAGCAAGCACTATAGATCACATGAAGAATACAATTAAAATGCAATTAAACAAAGATACTTGATGAATATACTGATACTTTCTTATTTATATTATGTGTATGTATGATATTTAATACAGGAGATATTTGGCCTGCAGAGTGCTAGCAATGAAAATGGCAAGCTTATGCCAGCAGTATAAAGCCAGATCAGACTGCATGTCAATAAAGTTGACAAAAATGCAGTCTATGTGTTACACTGTCCGCTCAAATTTTATTATTTTGATACTGAAATCTCTCAAAACTAGAACTATCACTAAATGTGATTAATACCCCCACAAGACTGCTTCGGAAATGAGGATGTTACTAGTAACAGAATACCTTGTAAAAGAATTGAAATATAGAGTTATGGTTGTGGGCAATTAAAGATAGTTGTGGTTCTTGTATATTGCATTTCCTTTCAATGTGGTTGACCATTCAAGAAGTTTTATTGAATTACTCTGTAATAAGTCCAGAAATACAAAGAAAAGAAACAAAGGGCAATAACTCTATAAATACTGAAGATGGAGTGATAGTTCTTGTGCACTGCACTTCCTTCCTCTTTTTGTGCTTGACTATTGTATGAAGTTGTTTTGAATTTCAACCAGTACGTTTTAAGTTATGCTCCAGACAAGGAAAAGTATCAAAGGGCATTAACTCTGTATTTTGTCAAAATGGAGTTATGGCTCTTATGCACTGCACTTCCTTTTAATGTCCTTGACAACTGTATGAAGTTGTATTGAATTCCAAACAGTAGTTTTCAAGTTATGCTCTGGACAAGGAAAAGTAACAAAGGGCAATAAGTCTGTAATTTGTCAAGATGGAGTTATGGTTCTTGTGCATTGCACTTCCTCTCAATGTGCTTGACCATTGTATGAAGTTATATTGAATTCCAACCATTAGTCTTCAAGTTATGCTCCGGACAAAAAAAGCAATGGAAAAGTAACAAAGGGCAGTAACTCTGTAATTAGTCAAGATAGAGTTATGGTTCTTGTGCACTGCACTTCCTCTCAATGTGCTTGACCATTGTATGAAGTTATAATGAATTCCAACAATTAGTCTTCAAGTTATACTCCGGACAAAAGAAAGCAATGGAAAAGTAACAAGGGGCAATAACTCTGTAATAACTTTAGATAGAGTTATGGTTCTTATGAACTGCACTTCCCCTTATTGTGTTTGACAATTGTATGAAGTTGTTTTGAATTCCAACCAATAGTGTTCAAGTTATGCCCCGGACAAGGAAAAGTAACAAAGGGCAATAACTCTGTAATTAGTCAAGATAGAGTTATGGTTCTTGTGCACTGCGCTTCCTCTCAATGTGCTTGACCATTGTATGTAGTTATATTGAATTCCAAGCATTAGTCTTCAAGTTATGGTCCGGACAAAAGAAAGCAATGGAAAAGTAACAAAGGGCAATAACTCTGTAATTACTTTAGATAGAGTTATGGTTCTTGTGCACTGCACTTCCCCTTATTGTGTTTGACAATTGTTTGAAGTTGTTTTGAATTCAAACCAGTAGTTTTCAAGTTATGCCCCGGACAAGGAAAAGTAACAAAGGGCAATAACTCTGTAATTAGTCAAGATAGAGTTATGGTTCTTGTGCACTGCACTTCCTCTCAATGTGCTTTACCATTGTATGTAGTTATATTGAATTCCAACCATTAGTCTTCAAGTTATGGTCCGGACAAGGAAAATGCAACGGACGTCTGGACCGACCGACCGACCGACCAACCGACCACCGGGTGACTCCTATATACCCCCCCAAACTTCGTTTTTGGGGGTATAATAACAGTGAGCAGTTCTGAATTCAAAGCTTAGCACGTAGTCCTTTAGATATATATTCAGCAAGATATGCAATAAATATGAAGAAGTAAGATGCTAGCAAATTATAGTAGTAGTAAGTATAAGAATATAATAAAGGCCTTCATTGCACAGATTTTGCATTAAACAAATAATTTAAATTTGTGCTTTTAATATTTAATTCATGAAATATTTTCGTTGGGACTTAAATACTGGAGGAGTGACCAATCCCTACTACAGAATGTTGTGTAAAAAAGGAGAAGAAATGGGTACTTATAATTCCAAAGTAATATTATAACTGGAAAATATGTCATTACAATTAACCAAAAATATTTTCGATTTCATACTTAATCTTTGACTCTTAAGACAGACTTCAAATTCATTTGCAGGGAACAAATAAATAAAGACGATCATAACTAAAATACGATTATAAATATCACAAAGTTGATAAAAAAATATTTCATAGTACTTGTCGATATTTTAATACTAAAATATTTATTCCACACAAAGTTGAAAACTCAAGTATTGTCAATGTATTTGAAATACGGGTGAACCTTCTTATAAAAAACATCCTTTATCTTGACACATAGCTTCTTAATATATACAAAATAATATATACAGTATTTAAATTTGTTCATAGAGGACAATCAAACATATTTAGGTGACCTAGCACCAGTATTCACTACCATAAAGCTATGCATAATGCTACAAATATGCAGTGAAAGAACAAGCATTATAAAGCAGACTTACTAGATTCTGTTTCCATGGCAACCAGAAAGCAAGCAGAAAATAGAAAAAATAAAAAACACACAAAGTTAGTAACATGTTACAAAATCAAACAGCAATATATTTTCATACTGTTACTGAATAAATAGTTCACCAAAAATAAGCTTTAAAAGGGACATAGCTCCATAATTACATTGATAAATATCAGATACCGGTATTTCCATCTAACTTGATATGTCATCTTAAAGCAGATAGGAACATTTTTGTATTTTCATTTTCTTTGGCAAGTTTATTTTATCTCATAAATATATTATCTTTTTTTTTATGAACACAGTCGGTGCTATCATATGCATGTACATTTTCTTTAAAGGTACATTTTGCCTCAGAAATGAGTAAATTTTTCCTCCTTTGAAAAAAGCATTATATATCTTAAGGTGCCTTTAACATTATCAGACCAAAATCTGGAGATATGTCCCTTTTTATACATAAATATAAGCCAAGCAAATCACAGCAAAAGCATTTCAATATTGAATAAATTAGTCATATTCCATTCATAAACACGATTCATTCTAGAAAACAATTCAATAAGAGAGACCCTTAATATTATAATATAACTTAATGCTTACCCACTAAATCTTCAAACAAAATAATTTGAAAGAAACTTGATTAAGAAAACTCATTCTCTAAGAAATTTATGAACATTATATGGTGTTGAGTCCTAAACTTAACCCAACATTAGTGTCTTATTTTATATAATAATATTGTCTTAATGTAGGACTTAAACTTATGATCCCTGGATAGAGGGCAAGCCACATTTACCACTAGAGCAGAAAAAACATGTTAATGTAGAAATCTGCTCATATGATTAAATAAAAACTTTAACATTGAAAAAAAATGAATAAAATTTAGCATATTTAAATAAATTATAAACACCTAAAATAAAATTCCAATTGGCTAAAAAAAAACCAGCAATGACTATAGTTCCAAATCTTCTAAGAAGAAATACTAGAGCCGGGTACCAGTGCATTGCTTCCCCTTAAGTGCTTAGTAAAGAAATATCTTCAAAGAATGTTACAAGTTTAATATTTGGACAAAATTATAATTTGTTGTTTTGTTTATCAAGTAATAAAGGAGAAGTGTTAATAAAAAGGAAAAGATTAGTTTCACCTTAAAAAGAAAAATATTTTGAGTTCTTTTTGCAATAATTGTACAAATAAGGGCCATAATCATAACAAGAAGATGAAAAGAGTTATTGCCCCTTCAACCTATTAACTTGTTGAATGATACCAAATATTGTAAAATAAAATTAAAAGATTTGGGGGACATTAGCAATAAGTTATGTGTTTAATTTAACCTTAAGCTTGCTGGTCGCAACTGGATCTGCCCATGTAATCAGTGCAGACTAAGACAGACAGGTACATCTGTGCTGTCTGATCATGGTCTGCACTGTTCCCTATTCAATCAGTAAATACTTTGAAATTTTCTCGGTTTTGTTTAGATTGAAAAATGGACAAGTTCATTTCAGATATGTTGTGGGGTAAGGGCTTATTTTAGACAGACCATAGTTATTGACATCTGTAATCAAAATGTCACATCATGGTATTTTATACCAAAGAATAACCCCACGTTTAAACATTATATGGATTAACACATGCTTATATGACATGTATACATTAGGTATATTTCATGCTTAAAACAGGTATTATTTTACACAGACAATTGTATACATATGCATTATTTAAATTATCAGTTTATTATATGATTAAAGATGCATCATTACTATTGTTATAACAATTAGAATTTGTTCACATACATTTCATGCCTTCTAGTAGATAATGTAACATTAAATATGTATGCAATATCAAGTTCACATATAACATCAATGTTAACAGTTTATTTTGTAATGCTGGCTTTATAAACAGTATAATGGAATTATCAAGTTAATGTTTAAGTGGGTGGGGTATATCACACATTTGTTGTGCAGTACGATGCAAAATGGTGTTTCATTCGTTCACATCTTTGTCCTTGCATCTGTCAACCTGCTCCTATTTTCATGCTTACAAAAATTATAATTTTAAAATTTGTCCAAGATGGTTTTATTTCCATCAAAACATATTTATTATCAATTATATTATAAAAAATTATCACCACCAATACAGATGTCTAAGAATGGTTCTGTATACAATGTAGAATTACGTTACTTTCATCAAATTTTTTCAATTTACAGAAAATTAAAAGATATCTACATGTATTTGCAATATCTTTTATATAAATTTTATCATATAATCTGTACATAAATTATTAATTTTTGGTGAAGATTTTGTAAAAACTTATATATAAATGGAGCAGTGTTGACACAATGCACGAGAAACTTGTGTTTTATGTTTACCGCAGGCTATTTCACTGCCATCAGGAGCTGGTATTGGCTCTGTATGAGAAATAGCTACATTCATTAACAATTTCATATATTTATCCATAAACTACTTAAATTATAGTAAATGAGCCCCTTCTTCTTCAAGTTACAGATCATCAACTTGTCCTTTGAATTAGATGTTGCCCCCTATGTCCCTTGTTCTCCCCACATGACATTCATTATTGATTTCATATATTTACTCATAAACTACTTAAATGATAGTGTATTTTCCTCAACATGCAGGCCTAACCCAAATTTACAAAGTTGCCCCCCCCCCTCCACCCCCTTGCTAGTCATGCCCCTCTCACATCCCATCCCCATCTGCAAGTGCCCTGCAACTTTCCCCTTTTTGGAGTAGTCTATGACCTTCAATAAGCTAGTAGGTAACTTCTTAAGAACTCATTCAATCTTTGACTGTATTTAAATACACAACTATGCCAGACAACTGTGATTAAAAGTCAGCATGTTTGATTGACTTGGTTATGGAATTGCCACCCATTTACTTTTCATTTTTATAAATAGTGTCATTTTTAAAATGATTTTGCTTTTTTACCAGTAACAAACTGTATAATAATCAACTTTCACCAAGCAAACAGGCATAATATATTCATATTTACAATATATACATGTATATAGAAAGAAAGCATAACATATAGGCATATTTATAAGCTGGAAATGTAATAAATGTATGGAACCAAATATATATACATGTTATTCCTAATACCCTTCTATTTTATATGGCAGTTTCCTTGTTTGTTACAACCTGAATCTAGTTATCAAGCTTTTTCAAAGGAATTCCAATAAATGCTCAAAATACACTCATAATTGTAGTAATGTTTATCAATGAAAAAGAAATGACAACACTAAAAGTTTAACACACACTCAAAGTATTTATGAATATACAGTTAGAAATAAATGCATATAATTTTGAAATTATTGAAGATCCCTTGAAACAGCCTTCTTTAATAATTGTGTACGTCTCCATCTAAGTCAATATTATACATTAATTTGATATATAAACTAAACAAGAAATATATTATTCTGGACTGACAAGTGTGCTCCAATTCAATATCAGACCTGGTAGTTCTTGATTATACATATTGTCCTTCATGTGTTTTAAAATATACATTGAAAGAATGGATTATTTGCAAAGATAACCCTACCCTGCTGGAACAAGAAACATAAGCGTTTACTACCAGTATAGAGCCAGGCTAGCCTAGTTTGGTCAGGCTCTATACTGTTGGTAGCTCTTTCTTTTTTTGTATAATGGTACTAAAATCTCTTAAACTTCCAATGGACTGTTCTATATATGAAAGGGATTAAACAATGATTATCGTTATGTCATACTTTTTTTGGTTGGGTTTTACTTAGCACTAATTAAGTGAAGGTAACATGGCAACTTTCAAGCTTTACTGGTGGAGGTAGACTCAGGTGCCTCTCTGTACATTATTTCAGGTACAAACAGGCACTCGAGTAGAACCACTGACATTCTGTAAGCTAGCTCATTTAAGAATCCACCTGCAGGATTTGAAACATTTTGCAACTTTTAGGTTTTTTCCTGACCAAGAAAAAGAAACATTTTGGAACTTTTAGGTTTTTTCCTGACCAAGAAAAATGTCAGTAGTAAAGTTTACTCCTTTTAGACCAAAGAAGAAAGTTCAAATTCTAAAATACGATGAATAGCTTCGGTGAAAATGATATATTTTGCTTCTTTGAAAATAGTTTGAAGTCAGTCCCTCTTATTGCAAACCCTCCAACCCACAAAAAGCCCCTACCATACAATGAAGGACAATATCTATAAATACATCAAGGTGAACACAAAACAACATGTATATAATCTCATATCCTGATAATGTATATTTCTACTAATATAATATTTTTGTGATTTTTTTTTCATTTTTCGCTACCTGCTGCTTCGTCTGAAATCAATGACCGTATTCATCAAATACACGAAAACTTGGTATCATATTTATTGACAATAAATTATCCTGTATATATATAACATGTACATGTATTCAAATTCATTACTTAAAGAATTAATTTAAAACATTATATGTAGTAAAAATTCTGAAATATTTCCTCTCTAAAAAAAATGTGCAAAGGAATTTCTCTTTTTCTTCTCTTTTACATACATTACAAATTTTCATATTCTTTTAGATAAAAAATACTCATCCCATGAATTAAGAGTTCAATTTTTTAATAAAAGATATATTCTACAAGGGATTTTCATTAATGCACAGAATACATCAAACTTCACAGAGAAATAATTTCTTATTAAATGTAATCAATATCATTCTCACTGCACATAAACACCTGGTACAAAAATCTAAAACTTCCAAGTTCTAGTCTTACTTAGAAGTTCACCTCATTTCACAAAACATGATTCTAAAAATAAATCACAGTCTACAAGAGTGACCTACCTTGGGCTCCCAACATTGTTGCTTTCACAGTGGAGAGTATTTTCAGCTGAGTACCAATTGTTGGGATTCTTTCACAAACTTGTAACAAATTCTGCAAAATAATAATGATGCATATCATGAAATAATTTAATTAAATATACTGATGCAATAACTTGTGCAACAAAAACATAATGTAACAAACATGAATTTCATAGGGAAAGATATAAAAGATCAATTGAAAAAATTAGGTTTTGATTTTGTTGGCATAACAAAAGTACAATCAATACCAATGTCCATTTCTGACCAAGTAAGTCACCATATAAGATCACACGCTTCTCATAATCATATTATCAATACAACAATAAAAGTAACATGGATGCACCTGCACACTACAGTTTCACAGCACCATGGACAAGAAAAGAGAAAATCTATATATATCCCATCTACCCTTTTCCTCAAGTGAGTTGGGGTGACAAATTCGCCCCCTCCCCCTTCTACATCCCACTGTATTGCCAGTTTACATATGGACAATATGCCAGTTTACATATGGACAATATGCCAGTTTACAAATGGACAATATGCCAGTTTACATATGGACAATATGCCAGTTTACATATGGACAATATGCCAGTTTACATATGGACAATATGCCAGTTTACATATGGACAATATGCCAGTTTACATATGGACAATATGCCAGTTTACATATGGACAATATGCCAGTTTACATATGGACAATATGCCAGCAGCACAGCCAAGGGCAAATCTATATAATCTATATGACCCCACCCCCTAAATTTGAGGCATAAAAATGTTCAGAATAATGAAAGTGTAAGAATAATCTTACAGTTCTCATCTTCTTATCAGTACACTCAGCAGCAAGTTTCTTGGCAAGACGTGTCACCTCCTCTGAGGCCTCAGCTATGCCCTTTGCTGTCGAGATCAGATCTTTCTTCGTACCTCCTTCACCTCTGTAAATTACAACACAAATTTTAAAAACTGACAAAAATTCTGTGAGGAAGATATCTGCACATGAGCTTGCTTTGTTTAGACTGTTTTGTCTGCAGTTTCAGCCCTTAAATTCACCATATTATAAATAGTAAACTTAAAAGTTTTCAAATCACATGACTTGTGTTGCATACCATCAATGTATCAATAGAATTTTTCCAGTTAAAGGCATAAGTTTTGTCAATGAGCGCATATTTTTGGTCACATTCAATTTAGAAAACTAATTAACGCTTACACATTCTGATTGGATAAAGATCTGATGCCATTATTTAATTAAAATTTTTTTTTGTAAATAAGTTCTGTGGTATAGTACCATACTGAAAACGATCAATATAGGTCTCTGGGCAGAATAAATACATGCAACTGGTAATTACCCGTTTCTCCGCAAGTGACGACTACTAATCCCACATGATCTTTAAGTCTGCAGTGAGTCAAATGATCATTAGACACAATGTCCAAGACCAATTTCGTCCCGGAGAAATTTTGCCTCATCCAAAGAACGAACCAGTGACCAAAGGATTACACATCTAATGCTCACCTTATTAAGCTAATCAGACTTCCTAGTTGAGGAAGACCTGCTGCACTTTATGAATAATTTCATGCACAAACAACTCATGGGTAAATATTAAGGTATTTAAGTTACAAATACTGGTCCTACCTGACTAGCTGACTGAGTTTCACCATAAGGAAGGCCATTCGTTTGGCAGCAGCAATAATTTCATTGTCTTTACTGGACCATTGTTTAGCTTCCATATGAAGAGCATGGGCGGCCATCTATAATTCAACAATAATATATACTGTAGTTATCCTATACAAATACCTTATCACTGATTTAGCCAGACATTTACTTGTCATATATTTTTAAACAAAAGCCTGCAAATTAATGCAGCTTTTCAACTAATCACTTTTCTGTCAAATTTATCTATAATTGATCAAAAAGGTTTAAAACATTCATAATGTATATGATTCATTTTGAATTAACCCTTTTTCAAATTCAATTAAATCAAATACAATTTTGCTATAATATTAATAATATTAACTCAACGACTGAATATAATGACCCACAAATTACTCATCCATTTCAAGAACTTAGCATACCAGTTAAATGAAACTGAAATTCATTTGAAACATTGTAAAGAATATGGATACATCTAGTTTATATATATATATTCTAGTGAGTTTCACAGGGACCCCAACAGTGTTTATATAGCATCAAAAAACACTAGTAGAAAAAAAAACATACCATAAATGCATCATACAAGCTATAAATGAATAAAGTATGTTTTTTCTCCATATATTGATTTTTACACTATCCAAAAACTGTCCGGTCTAGTTTTTACTGTTGGCATTATTACACTGATTTCCTCTACTAAGATAGTCTTACCATAATGGGCTGGTTTTCCTGAGGAATTGGGAAATTCATGTCATCTTCATCATCTGTTTCTGGTGGTGGTGGGCGTGGTGGCATTGTATCCGATGGCAATGGAGGGCGGGGTGGTCCATCTGTAAATATATTGTAGCCACTTAAAGTTAGAAACCATTGGCCAGTAATGGTGGAAACTCTTGACGAGCACATGCAAAGAACAAATATATCTTACACACACTCATTTACCCTTTAACCCCTGATTTTGTGTTATACAGTTCTCTTGTTGTCCATTGTTAATTTAGGTATTTTAAGATCAAAATACTTCCTATAACCATACATCATATATAATACAATAGCAAACAAAAGTATACTGGTTAACAAAAGTGTAAAGTTGTACCACTCAAGCCAGTGCTAGAGGACATGAGGGATGTTACACTTTTTCGTAATCCCACATGTACAGACTCAATCAAACCAAGTCTGCAATTTTCATGTAATTTTGTTTTGATTAATTCTTCAGAGAAATCCCTCTTTCTCAAGATTTTTTAACAAAAGTGAAGTCTGCCAAAAATAAAGGTTGCAAAAGGTATACAAACTGGTTAGACTGCACGGAGGTACCGGCTTACCTGGCTCTATACCGATGATAAAAATCTTACATCATCAACACCAGAGGTTAAAAGGGTTAAAGAGACATGATAATCACAATATGACATCACACGGCTAAGTTACATCACAATATAAAAATCCATTATAACATATTACATTTTTAATACAACTATGATATAATAATATCTAAATAATGTATTTTTCATCATTACATATAAAAGAGTCACAATCTTAAATACTGATTACACTTATTATGAAAGCATATAAATGTATATAAATGATTATAATTAAAAAAATTCTGTATTAAAAAATTATAGACTGAAAAATAATAAGAGCACAATGAACAAATCATAAGCCTTCATACTTATTCTGACCATATTATACATGTAAAATGCATCAATCAAAAATCCTGCTTTTTAACACAAAAAAAACCATACTTATGCACACTATGCAAAAACTTGTCTCCACAACAAAAATACAACTTCCTTAACAAACAAGTAGAATATTAAGAATATATAATCTACATATTGGTGGTATTAATTTTCTACATGTTAAAATGTTGCATGCATTATCTAAGTCTAAAATGTACTCTTTAAAATCTCTGTTTTTTTATGTAGTCTTCAGTGCCAGGAATTTGTAATAAATTAAACATATCAAATGACATTCAAAACCAAAGTCAATATATCCCTGAATCAAGCAAATGAGGAATAAAGGAATAGCCTTTTTTCTAACTTTAAAACAAAATACAAGATAAGCATTTATCTATTTTCTGTTGCTTTTCTTGAAATTTTCTTTCAATTCTATTGTCATCCTTACCTTTATCACATTAAATAAATTTACATGTCCATTTTTTAATCTTGACAATACCATTTTATCACTTTTAGGGAGAATTTCAAAATAATGACCGATTGAAAAGGGAACAGAGCAAAACATGATTTCAGGTGGCATAGATGTGCAGGCTGATATTGGGTCTGTTCGATTCAATTGTTTCCAGTAAGGCACAGACTCACAGTATTCAAGTTAAAGTATTTAATTAAGATATAATATTGATCTGTAACAATCAAGCACTAACCATATAACCATAAATCATCCACTATAGTCTCTGAGAGAGATTCAAAGAATTTTAAATCCTGTTCTAACATTCTATTTCTGGTATAAATCCATGCAGCAATGTGTGAGATAGTGTTATATACTAAATTACATATCATTAACATATATATATACAAAACTAGGTATTTAACATGCAATTAACTGTCAAAATTTAATGACTTGGTTTCCTTAAACAAAAACCATTGTTTTAACAACGTCTATATGCGTTAATACTGTCTTACTTTTTATGATATATTTCAGGCTTTACTTTTGATCTACTGACCTTTAACCAAATTTTCTAATGAACTTGCTTTGAATATAAAACATTCACCAGATTTCAGTATAAAAATATTTCAATTGAGCAGTCAATCAGTTGGATATGACTGCATTTTCTGCAGGTTTACATGGCCCTACACTGCAGTGACACCTAAACGCAAAGTTCTTTTTTGTCCCTCGCATTTTACAGGGTTAAATAGATATGACACGAAAATGAAGTATTGATATACTTGGCCTAACCCACACTGATATAACATGCCTGAAAACATTCAGTTGCAAAACAATACTGCATAATTATGCTGAAATTTTCACACCTATGTGACCTGACATTTTATTGAGTTATGATTTAATAAATTTAAATTTATAATGCCCTAAAATTCTCTTTTTCTCAGCATAATGAGGAATGTTAAGAAGAATTGTCACTTTCATAGGAACTAAAATTTCAGCATACTTAGCTTAAACAAAATAAGCAGTCACAATATACACAATAAACAATGCATAATATATAGATATATGTTGGTTTTATTTAAACTGTGGTGTAGAGGCGTCTTTTGGTTAGATGTGAGGTACATGATGTCAAAGTCTCACAATATACCTGCTTCAGGGAAAAAAAGGAAAAACTTATTATTCCAACTGGTGTTAATGTTTGGGGGTATATATGCAAAAACAATTCCAGCTTATAAGTCTCAAATTTTAGTAAATTAATTCAATTTTTCTTCAAATACGGCAGTTTTCTACAAATTATGTATGTATAAAAGTACTGGTTAAAAACAGTTTCCAGGAAATAAAATCTTAGAGAATTATAGACTGGAATTGTCAGGTAACAAATTAAAAATTCATCATTCCAGAACATTCATTTCAACATTTTGTCCTTGACCTTCATAATAAGAGCTGTATGCTGGAGGCGGGGGTATAGGCGGAGCCACTGGGACTGGAGGCGGAGCCGGCCTATGGACGGCATTTTGCTGGTCTCTCTTCATGGCAGCTGTAAAGGTATAAATCTACGTTTAAAACATTCCATAAACATTTTATCTACCTTGCAATATATATAAATGTATTATGTATAATATACGAAAGCTTCTATCTATTTCATACATCTAAAACTACAAGATTTTACAAGTAGGCAAATATAATGTATTACTACATCTTTATAATGTATTGCTACATCTTTAAGGCAGACTTCTATTTTTGAATCAGACATGTTTGTAGGGAAAGCAGGAACTAATGTCTCACTATCATTTTTAAAGAAAAGAACGTGTGACAGTGACTTTATATTTCATCAAACATAATAATCGAAACAAGTTTTTTCCAATAAACATGCAGTATATTGTTTCTTTAGACAGATCTTCTCATAATAGATTAATGAAGTATTAAAGTATATGGCAAAGATCTGTTTTTAAAATGTCTTTACAATGAAATTATCATGTTTGATGATAATAATACTTGAAAACAAAGCAACTTAACTCCAGAAAAGTCACAGCAAAAAAAAAGTTATAAAATTAATGTTATTGTCCTTTGTTCGGTTGAATTTTCACCTTTTTTTCTTTGCTCGAATTTGAAAATGATACCTTAAAATGTAATAATTAACCTACTACTTAAAAATTTTATATAGAAGAAATACACATCTTTTACTTTTGACTAACCTTTTTAAATATTTAGGAAAAATATTATAATGTTTTCAAAATTAATGACCTTTTAAATAACATTTATGTCATGTTATACTTAAAGTTTACTAAACTCAAATAACAGAAAAGAACCCAACATGAAAAAAGTACATGCTGTACAAACAATAATGAACATATAACAAATAAACAAAACATTTAAAATAAACAAAAAATAAAATAACATAAAAGTATGAAATGAAACTTCTTTAAAAACATTATACCTAATCTAAGAGATTACTTCTGTAATAAAATACAAAATTAACATAATTGTGATGTGTCTAGAGAAATCATCCAAACTGCTTGCACGGGCAATTAACGCATATCCCAGTCCAAGACAAATTTTCTATAAGTTATCATACGTCATAATTTATGCCTTCAAGAAACTGCAGATGTAACAAGCTTATTACAATATTTGGAAATCTAGTTTGAAATTTATGCTCTAGTTTATGAATTATTTTGTGCTGAATTTTAACTAAGGGTTTGTACTGGGTAACAGTCTGATAGTAATTTAAAGGACTTACTAGTGAAATACTGAAACAAAATAGAATTTGACATGACTGCACAAATGACAAGCTGGCCAAGATTTTTGCTTTTTTTAGGGGGTGTTGGCGGTGGGGTGGTAGTGGTGATGGGGGGTTCATTTTACTTTGACTGATACAGTATAGGTCATATGGCGATTTTCCAGCTTTACTGGTGGAGGAAGACCTCAGGTGCCTTCCTGTACATTAATTTGGGCACAAACGGCACCGCCAATGTACTGTTTGCTGCTAAAAAAACAACTTAAAATTTCTTAAATAAAAAATTATGATGAGGAAAGAAACCAAGTAATATTGCTCTAAAGATAGTTACAACTGACCACATTGTTTAAGCAATGTTCTCCAATCAAATTTGAAGTATGCATGATGGATTGACATAAGGATGGCTTAAAAGTGAATATAAAAGCTAATCAGAAATTTAGAGCTTTTAAAGTATAAGCTTAAGCTTCACACATTGATAAATATAACAGAAGGGTGAGGAAAAGATGAGTGACTAAATCAAATAATATGATCTACTTGTTGTTAAACTGAGATAAAATTCTAAGAAATGATATATAATTATAGCATCTATAAGATATACTCAAACTAAAAATATATTGAAATCATAAGTTATTAATTTCTAATTGTGTTATCTATAATTATATTTCACTCTGATATTGTCTTGCGTTAGTATGTGGGAAATCTTTATATACAAGATATGCGTGTTTTAAGTACCTTCATGAGCTAAGGCTTGGGCCATTTGGGGTGAACCCGGCCCACCATCTGCAAACTGGTCTGGAACTGTAGTTATATGTATATTTGTATATATATAAATCATTTCTTGCATATATATTATATATTTATAAATATCTTGTATTTGTTATTTTCAAAAATGGCTAATTGATTGATTATACCCATTTAATATCAATCAAAAATGTCACTACAATATTATATAAGTACAGTATACAAAAATTAACATATATTTCATTCTTTTGTTAATAAAGTATACAGAAAACACAATCATTCATTCCAAAATTATATGAATATCATATCTGATCATCAATATACTTCAAAATACAATCATCTCTGCAATGTCAAATTAATAATTTATTTCTTTTAATTAGGTATTAAAGTATTGTGTAATAATGATGATGATGATAATGATTTAACATGATAATACAAAACAACAGAACAATTTCATTTTGGAACATTTCTCAACATAAACACACCAACAAGTTAACATCTCTTGCAATGCCAACCAGCAAAATATATAACAAAACAGGCAAAAAAAGCCTTTCTTTTAACAAACTCTGAAAAATGAACAAGTAATTAACAAAACATGTAGTTCCATGGTTAAACTAAACATTTAAGATAACCTGTTTAAAGTGTCTTAAGATTGTTTACCTCCCTTTTCTTCAACATGACCCAAAATCACACACCATTCAATATGCCCTCATAACATGACTATTTTTTTATTTAAACTTGAATAAGTGCCTGTTTAACCATGTAAACACAAGACCTGAAAACAATTACAGTTCCTTGAAAAGTTCTAAGGCAAAAAAACACATTAATGGCGATTGCAAATTTTGTCAGTTCAAATTTAATTGGTGAACTGTGATTTCACATCTTCAATCCTTACCCTGCTAAATTTCTTAAATGAACTTGTCCTGTTTTCATTTTTAGGACTGTCCATTATCAATTTAAGGGATGCCAAATGAAAATTTGAAATTGGTTCAGTCAACAGTATGAAGCCTCCTGGCCACAGACTGCACAGATATGCTTGTTGGCCTGGCTCCATACTGGTGGCAAACATTTATCACTTTTGATTCCGGCAGGGATAAGGTTGTAATCTTTTTTTGTTTTTATGACAGAACTTTTCATCAGAACTGTCTTAAAGGACATACAATTATCAGTTTGTTTCACAATTTTGCATATTGGAACCTTTACTATTTTGAATGAAAGCAATCTTAATCCATTACTTATAAATTTAACAGTAAACATGAAGTAACCGAATACTGATAAAAGCAAAATAATCATTATTTTTATTGATTACTTTTTCAAGTAATCAAACACATGTCTGATGTAAAGATTAAATAAACTAAAAATAAAAGTTTTTGCTTTACCAACAAATATGTGATGTACAGAAAGGCGAAAAGTGATACAAACTGTTCATGGATGGAAACACATTAATAAAACATTAAACAAGAACAGCGATGCCAAGCAAGCAACTAAAGCCATGCGTCAGGAATTATACCAGGGGCAGGAATTCTAGGATTTCTACCTCTAACAGGTAATATTTTATCATGTTGATTCACAGGAACTGTAATAGTTGTCCATTGCAATGTGGGCGATGCTGCGGGTGACATTAAAACAAAACTTTTTTTCGGAACTTGCTTTCTAATATCGGTAACTGGATTGAAAGAAAGTGTTGTTGCCACCTCTCTCGGTATTGTTGAAGCAGGGATTGCTGTTTTTAGTAGAAATTTTTCAAAAAGTTAAAAAGAGATGCTACATTTAAACTAGTTGTTACTTTGAAATCTAATCTGCAAAATTGACAAAGCACAATCAAATCTTAATTTGAATAAACAGTCAAATTTCATTTCCAGAAAAACCCTGACATATCAGCACAACTTCACAAAAATGTTGCAAAGTTAGACAAAAATCAATCAAATCTCAGTGATGTGATTATTGGAAGAACACTTAGAACATTGTTAGAAAAAGTTAATTAACTAATACACTTTTTTGTCAGGGATTCAAGACAAGAATTCATTTACAGAATCAAAATGGCAACAACTAACAAAGTGGAAGATAAAATTTATCACATAAGATTTCAAAGTAACTTTTGAACTGAAAAAAATGAAGTAACAAACTTGATTTTATCTAAAATACTGTTTCTATACAACATCCCATAGTCCATTACCTTGAGAATTACAGTAACACAGTACTGCTTCACTTAACAACAAATAGCAAATATCGTGACAACAGAAAATTTTGATTTTTTTCTAATATTTTTTTCATATTTTATCAAAATCAAATAAACAATATTCACAATAATTTCCTAAATCAATATTAGATTGCTTTAAAGTTACAAGGTATTGCTTGACTGCTCGAGATGCCAAATTTAACTTTAACACTTGCCATGCTAAATGTCCCAAAATGGACTTGTCCATCTTTCAGTCTGGTCAAAACCATATGCAATTTTTAGGTAGACTTTTAAATAAGAAACAGCTGAATGGAAAGCAGTGCAGACCATGATCATATGGAACAAATGTGCCGACTTCAAGGTATAAAATCTATCCAGATGTTTTTATTGAAACAGTGTTATATTAAACTTGTTCTAAAAACTAATAAAATAAATGGAAAAAATGCATGGTCAAAAAACCAAATGGACATGAATGATTCAAATAAAACAAAAACTTGCATGAAATATTAATGGTTTCAACTTAAAAATGAGCAAAACAAACAAAATAAGGAATAAATGAAAATAATGTTTAAAAACTAAGGGAGGTAATCATGCTTCTTAGCTATGCACTTTATGTTTCTTAAAAGATTTTTCTATAAAAATGTTTTCTAAATTTTCAATGTTTATTAGATTTCCCTAAAAATGTTTTAAAAATTTTCAATGTTTAAAATTTCCCTAAAAATGTTTTCTAAATTTTCAATGTGTAATAGATGAAAGCTTTTCTTCATATAAACATGATAGATATAATCTGAAACTCTAGAAATGTGTTTTTACCCCATCTAATCCCGGGGTGCAAACAATCTTTTACAGTTTAATCAAGGTAAATATATCAAAGGACAGCTATATATCCCTTGCCATAGTAAAACATTGGAATGGATTATAAGTGAGAAGGGAGGTTAGACCTCAAACTGTGATCATTTGGGTCAGGTAATTATCAAAACTTTTTATCACTACTTTAAAAGTTATGAAGCGGACAAGAAATGTGGACTTTTTAAATTTGACCTTTAAGTGACCTTGACCTTGGGGATAGAGATCTGGTTGTTGTGCTAGGCTCATCCTCTCATAATGGTGATCTTTTGTGTAAAGTTATTTAATGTTGATCTTTTGTGTAAAGTTATTTTAAAACCTTTTTATCAGTTTAAAAGTTACTGACAGACAGACTGACAGACAGGGGCCATTCTTATGTTTGTTTGTTTCATTTTACGCTTTTTCCCAACAGTATTTCAGTCATATAGGCGGGTAGATTCCTGACCATCGTTCCTGGAGAGTTACACCAGTAGTAGACTACCTTCCTCCGTGCTAAACTACCAAAGCATCTCCCGGGAATCGAACCCACGCCAGAGAGGTAACTGGAGTAGAAGTCATCGACTCTAACCGGGGACCACAGAGGCGGTTGGTTGTGCACTGCGATGCTACAGCAGTAATATTTTGTTTGGATGGAAAACCCACATTTCCTTAGTTCCGAATAACATCTATTTGATATTTAAACAATATTCTGTTTTCAGACCAAATAATATTCTATTAACAGATCAATTGGTATCCTATTTTTAGACTAATTAGGCCATATAAATGGTATTGTGCAGGATACAGTATCATGGTGAGATATAATAAATTAGTTAATACCGACTGTAAGTAAGTAATGATTATATATAAAGGTAGAGGTAAAATGTAGTGATATTTCTTGTAACATGTGCATTTAAATATAATTATTTTCATCTGTTGTTGTATTGTTAACAATAGGTTAATCTAAAGAGTATCATATTCTTTTTATAGATGACAAAAGATGGATTTTTATGCTGTATTAGATTTTAGATATACTTTTTTTTTGTTCTGACAAAAAATGTGTAATTCGAAAGGGATAAAGTGCATAACATGGGGGTGAGAACGTCTATAAATGTGACTCAATCACTACCTGATGACGGGTAAAACCTAATTGTACTATGTGGACTATTGTAAACTATCGGGCTAGACCCATCCGGCCTGTCTACCGACGCTTTGGGACTACCTAGTCCGAATATGTCGCTAAATTCCTGCGAGGGCGCCAGCTGAGGCGGAGGGGGTCGCCTAGGTGGAGGCGCTGTGAATGTTGGCTCTAAAAAAAGCGAAGCAGACGAAAAAACATATATACATTATATAAATGCTTATGCTGATGCACCGTAATTCTGAACAAGACTGAGGTAACATTTTTATATACTGAAATGTTACACCCATCTTGCCCCAAAAATCATCTTTAATTTTACTTGAAAGTCAATTAAATATTATCTCTATTAACTATGCTGTGTAAATATTGCACTGAAAAGCAAAGGTATACATTTAAAATGATATTTGATATTATATAAACAAGCATATTTGTAAGCTACAACATTGCACCGGCACCATTTATATATAACACATGTACAATACTGACACCATTTTAATCTTTACTACATTTAACATTATATACCACAGTACTATATGTGATCAAACAAAATAATATCATTAGATATATAAATCTGACAAACATTACCTTAGAACAATAATAACATTTCATTCTGAAATATTTCTTTATCTTCCGCAAAAAATCTAGTAATTAATACCTATGAGCAATAGTTCTAAAAAATTTCATACCATTTCACATAAAGCTGGCTATTAAAAATGTTACCTAATTCATACTGATTTCTTTTTCTTTTTTCTAACTTATCATTTCTAAACTTTCTCACATAAACATAAGTAAGTTAATAATTTTTAATATATTACTGCACTAATACCAAACACAAACAACAAATAACAATATGTATTTTTACCAAATATGGCTATATATCAAATATTGCTGTATACCAAATATGGTCATATACCAAATATGTATTTGTACCAAATATAGATGCATACCAAATAAGGATATATACCAAATATTGTTTCATACCACAAACAAATGTATACCTGATATATGAAGTTGTGAGAGGTCTGGGGGTGGGGGAAACATCTCCTCGGCACGGAATCCCTCGGGTGTCACATCCACCGCCTTTCGTACCTCACCGACAGCTTTGATCAGCTGCAAAACAGAAGTGAAAAAGTTAATTGGGTTTTATGACAAGCCAACACCAAAAAAAAAAAATTTTAAAAATGTAAAGCATGGGTTTGTTTTGATTCCAGTAAGATAAATTCAAGTTTTGATGTTCTTTAATCCATGCCATGCCATGTCTTCATACACTTGTACATCTTTCAATCTGGACAAAAACATTTATCATTTTAAAGAAAAAAAAATCATAATAAGTGCTGACTGAATAGCAAACAAAGCAGACCATGATAAGATTGGAAAAATAAGCAGGCTGATCTTGGTCTGCACTGGTAGCATGGATAAAATCAGTTGCCGTCAGCAGACTCAGGGTTAAAAACTAACATAGGCAGGCAAACAATGCCCATTTATTGAACATACCCCTTGATTTGTTGACCTCCAATTGTTGGCAGCACCAGGGTCTTGTGGTTGCATAGAAACAACCTTCGCACATTGCACCATTGGAGTTATAGCTGCAATAAGGAAACATTACAAAATTATCTCTAAATTACTGAACCTTTCAAAACCAATAAACAAGTTATACAATGTACAACACTTTACAATCTGAATGTTTGATTATTATATCTTTTCTTTCTTCACCTGAGTACAAGTATTGACCATGTAGAATTGATATGGACATTTTGTGAACATCCATTTAATACTCCTTTATGTACATGTATGTATGTATCATGATAGTGCGAAATGAAAGAATACTAGACCAACAAGTACTAAGCAATGAGTGTAAAGTTCCTTGCCCACGTAATCAACAGCTTGCCCCTGACAGGGTATGAACCCATGCAGCTGGCAATCCTTAAATTACTAATCCGACATGTTAACCACTCAGCCATGCCATCAAATAAGACCATTTTGTTCTTGTTAAATACAATTCCTCAAATTCACTAACTGTTACCTAAGGAAAACTTTTCAGCCACAAAAATATGAAATCTACAAATCTTTCAAAACTGTTAAATGAAAATCAATATCTTATAAATCAGTTAAATAAAGGACACAATCTTACTAGATCTAAGTTGTTCCGAAGCTCTGTTAACATTATCTACAAATTTCGGATCTTCGCTATTCTCTGCCTCCTGTTGAGCTACTTGTAGGACACGATTTGCTCGTCGGGCAATGTTTGACGCATTTGTTACAATCTTCGGGGAATCAACTGTTCTGATGCCATCTTCAACACGGTCTGTATCCCTCAGAATGCCCTCCTCTGTAAACAATAAGATAAAAGTTTTACATAAATCATACGAAAATATGTATGGTCAAGCATGAAATAAACACAATACCTCGAAAAAATGAAAAAAAATTACAAAATGGCAGAAATTAACAAGAGGGCCATGATGGCCCTGAGGTCGCTCAAACCTGTATATAGGCCCCCCAACCCCCCCCCCCCCCAAACGTTGCAGGGCCAATTTAACCAAAGGGCTTTTATTTGCACAAACTTGGTAGACACCCATAAGAAGATGTTTCATGCTAAACATCTAAGCTCTAGCTCATTGGGCTATTTAAAAGAAGATTTTTTTAAAGTTTTTACTATACACATATAGTTAAAAACATGACACCCCTGGGGCCGGGCCAGTTATGACCCCAGGGTTTTTATTTGAACAAACTTTGTAGACACTTACTAGAATATGTTTCATGCTTAATATCTAAACTCTAGCTATTTGGGTTTTTTCAAAGAAGATTTTAAGTTTTTGCTATACACATATAAGGAAAATCAATGACACTGGGGCGGGGCCAATTTTGACCCCAGGTCTTTTATTTGAACAAATTTTGTAGACACTCACTAAAAGATGTTTCATGCTTAATATCTTAACTCTGGCTATTTGGGTTTTTTCAAAAAAGATTTTTTAAGTTTTTGCTATACACATATAAGGACAAGAGCGATCAGTAATCACATGTGTCGCCTCATGATGGCCAATTTCATGTTTGGACAAATTTTGTGACAGACTGACAGACAGAAGGACAGTGCACAACTAGACTTGGTACTGATCATTCCTGTAAAGTTTGGATAAAACCAGTAGTTTATGAGGAGTAGTCCGGACAAGCTTTTGCGTATCTGGCAACACACAGAAAAAAACACCTTTTTATCAAAGGGCCATAACTCGGCCAAAAATCATTCAACCGGAAAACCCGTGCAATATGCGCAAGGACTTGAGCTACAGATCAATCCTGTAAAGTTTCATTGAAATTGCATTAGTGGTATAAGAGAAGTAGTCCGGACAAACTTTAAAAATAAAAATTATTAAAGGGCCATAACTCAAACAAAAATCATTGAACCGGAAAATGCTGACAATATGCACAACTAGACTTGGTACTGATCATTCCTGTAAAGTTTGGATGAAATTGCACCAGTAGTTTAAGAGGAGTAGTCCGGACAAGCTTTTGTGTATCTGGCAACACACAGAAAAAGAAACCTTTTTATCAAAGGGCCATAACTCGGCCAAAAATCATTCAACCGGAAAACCCGTGCAATATGCGCAAGGACTTGAGCTACAGATCAATCCTGTAAAGTTTCATTGAAATTGCATTAGTGGTATAAGAGAAGTAGTCCGGACAAACTTTAAAATTAACAAGAGCTGTCTGTAGGACAGCACGCTCGACTATTCTCAGTGCTTGATAGTAAAAGAGCCTTTATATTGTTTAATTTTTTAAGTTCACAAAAGGGCTAATTTTTTTTATAAATTCATGTTATAGGCCTAAGAGAGAGTCTAATTATACAGTATTGGCTTGACTATTTGGAAGGTAATGTCACAAGGGTGTTTTATTGAGTATAATAATACTAATTACCTATGAATAAATAAATTTGACAGAAAAGGTACAAAGGCTTGTTATTAAGATGTTTTATCAAGTAAATCACTGCTTTATTATTATGAATGCATTAAATTGTCCCAAAAAAGGCACAAACCCTTCAGTAGTTATTGAGATAACAACTTACAAGAAAAACTTAACCATGAATTTCTAAGTTGAAAAAGGGGAGAAAAATCAGCCTAAATGCAAGATAGAATTATGGATCTTTGTCAGTGACCTACAATTATGACCCTAAACGCATATGTGAAGTTTTTAATGAATATCTTTAATAGTTATTGAGATATGTAAAACTTGCATGTAAACATTAACCAAGAGACTAAGTAGAAAAAGGGGATATGAATCAGCCTTAATGCAAGATAGAGTTATGGAACTTGGTCAGTGACATACAATTATGACCCTCCAATTATGACCCTAAGTGCATGTGTAAAGTTTCAAGTAAATATCTTTGAAGACCTTTAATCTTTAACCAAAATTTCTAAGTTTCAAAGGGGCGAATAATTCTGCAAATATTGCAGGCAGAGTTATGCAATTTTGCAAACTGATGTACATTGTTACTATAAAAAAGTATTTTAAATTTCAATTGAATATCTCAAGCAATAATTGAGATATTTGACTTTACAAAAAAACTTTAACCAAAATTTCTAAGTTAAAAAGGGGCAAAATTCTGTCAATATTGTAGGCAGAGTTATCCAACTTGTCAATCTGATGTACCTTGTTACTCTAAATAAGTATTGTAAGTTTCAATTGAATATCTGAAGCAATAATTGAGATATTTGACTTTACAAAAAACTTTAACCAAAATTTCTAAGTTAAAAAGGGGCAAAATTCTGTCAATATTGTAGGCAGAGTTATCCAACTTGTCAATCTGATGTACCTTGTTACTCTAAATAAGTATTGTAAGTTTCAATTGAATATCTCAAGCATTGATTGAGATATTTGACTTTACAAAAAACTTTAACCAAAATTTCTAAGTTAAAAAGGGGCATAATTCTGTCAATATTGTAGGCAGAGTTATCCAACTTGTCAATCTGATGGGCCTTGTTACTATAAATAAGTATTGTAAGTTTCAATTGAATATCTCAAGTAATAATTGAGATATTTGACTTTACAAAAAACTTTAACCAACGCAGACGCCGACGCGGACCAGACCTGGGGATGATTACATTGATCAGTAATTGATTAAATTACAATTACTTTCAGATTTTATAGTAATTGATTAAGATTGATTACTCACATTTGCCTCTGTAATCAATTGAATTACAATTACTTTAAGAGAGTAATTGATTGATAATTGATTACATTGAATGTACATTAGACTGCCCCAGAATTAAAACCACCCCGCTATTAAGACCATTTTAACGAGATTCTTTAAGTCAATGGTTTCATGATCCAGATTTAACCACCTGCTTATTCACTTTTCAGACCACCATAATTATTCAGTCCAAATTTTTGTTTTAATTTTAATGTGACTATTGAGACCACTGATATTAAAGTCAACACCTATCTAGATCTTAAATTTGTTACTATGATCTGCTTGAATGCTCTTTAGCATGACACTTGATTTCACAAGGTGTGAAAAACTGTTATTATTGGGTTATTATATGAAATAAGGTGAGAAGGTCAATTTTAGAGTGGTACATTGTTGCTTTCAGAACATTTATTTTTTGAAAAATTAAATTTTCAATTGATTTATGTACATCATATAATAAGTGATACTGTGTAATGAACGTTAAATTTCTCCAGAAATATGTTTTCCTTTTATAAGATTAAATATCAAAGCATTCTTTGATAGTTTCTTTTATAATGTATTTGTAGGTACATGTAAATATACATATTGTTTATTCATACAAAATGACTAAAGTAGACCATGGTCTTAAATTATGTAAGCAATGGATAAGAATATTCACTTTGTTTCAGTCTAAATGGTGGTCTTAATTGAGGATTTTTACTGTATAACTAAAAAACAAAAGTTAAAACTGTGTAACATAGACCTTTGAATTTGTTAAATCTGAAAGTAATCAATGTCAATCAAAATGTAATCATAATTACTGAATGAATTTAAGCTGTAATTGATTAATTACAATTAATGTAATCAATTTTGGGCAAGGTAATCAATTACATGATGATTACAGAGTAATCATGTAATCAATTAAAAAATCAATGATTACAGTTACTGATTACCCCAGGTCTGACGCGGACGCTGACGCCGACGCCGGGGCGACTACAATAGCTCTCATATTCTTCGAATAGTCGAGCTAAAAATTAATAAAGGGCCATTACTCTGACAAAAATCATTGAACCGGAAAATGCTGACAATATGCACAACTAGACTTGGTACTGATCATTCCTGTAAAGTTTGGATGAAATTGCACCAGTAGTTTATGAGGAGTAGTCCGGACAAGTTTTGTGACTGGCGCACGGACAGACAGACAGACAGACAGACGGACAGACAGACGACGGAAGAAGTGATCCCCTATAGTGTCGCAACTAACTCCGTAGAGGCGACACACAAAATCAAATGAACCCCCGGGGCGGGGCCAATTTTTGACGCCCAGGGCTTTTATTTTGAACAAACTTGGTAGACATACTTATTAGAACATGTTTCATGCTAAATAATCTTAGCTCTAACTCTTTTGGTTCTTTAAAAAGAAGATTTTTTTTAAGTTTTTACCTATATGCATATAGGGAAAATCGAAATGACCCCCTGGGGCGGGGCCAATTCTTGAACCCCAGGGCTTTTCTTTGAACAAACTTGGTAGACACCTATTAGAACATGTTTGATGCTCAATATCTTAGCCATAGCTCTTTGAGTTCTTTTAAAAGAGATTTTTCAAGATATGGCATAAAGGGAAAATCAATGACCCCCGCCGGGTCGAGGGCCAGATTTTGACCCCAGGGCTTTTATTTGAACAAACTTGGTAGACACTCACTAGGATGTTTCTGCCAAATATCTTAAAGCTCTAGCCTTATTGGTTTTTTTAAAGAGAGTATTTTAAGTTTTTCTTTCCGGTTTGCCAATGGCAAACCAGGTTTCTGCTGTGAATTAAATTCTTTGAACAATTTTTAGGTGCCCCAAAGGTAACATTCCTGTGGAAGTTTGGAACTGGAAATTGCCTGGTGTTTATGAAGGAAGATGTCATTTAAAGTAAAAGTTTACGGACGACGGACGACGGACGGACGCCGGACGAAAAGCGATCACAAAAGCTCACCCTGTCACTTTGTGACAGGTGAGCTAAAAACTGATAAAGTAACATTATTCATTGATAAAACGCATAACATGCTGGACCTGTTACAAAAAGGGGAGACATGTAAACAAACATGCCTCTTTCAAGCATAATATAGGAAATAATAAAAATAACAACTGAAACATTTAATGACCAGCTTTTTTTCGAACATAAGAATATGCAAACTGAACAGAGGAGGAGGATATGCTCAAAAATAAGCAATTCCCTAACATTTATGGCCTGGACACTGGGAAAGACAATTTAGTTTATACAAATTTATTTAAGTTTGACTGTGTTGAAAGCAATAAATTGATTGAAACACTGGAACTAACCAGTGCTAACCAATGAATGTAAAGTTTCTTGCTCAAGGAAACAACGGCTTGCCCCTGACTGGGTTTAAACCAATGTGGTCACTCAGCAATACTTAGATTACTAGTCCTACATGTTAACCACTTGGCCAGGCTGCCACTACGAGAAGATACTTCAACATACCTTCAGCTTTGATCAATGCTGTAGAATCAACAGCCTCGTCTACAAGATTTCTCATTCTCTCCATGTTATCACTCCATTGTTTCTTCAACAATTCAAAATGCTCTACAGCCGCTTGATTGTCAGGGTTGTTGAACACAATTTTTGCTGCAGTCATCACTTGAGGTGTTAAATCATTTGCCTACAGAAAAATTAAATAAAAAATAAATTCCTGAACAATACAAAAACAGACTGGGTTTTTAAATAATACTGACTCTCTTAAGTCATATGGCAACTTTCTAGCTTTACTGGTGAAAGAAGACCTCAGGTGCCCCTCCAGTTGCCCCTCCCTGCATAATTTAAAGCATGTATTGGCACCAAAATAGAGCAACTGAGGTTCCTCAGGCTAGTTGGATAGCTAACTCATATGAAAGAATCCTATGTCCCTTGCCGGATTCATACTCTTTGATGTAAGGGCAAGATATTTGAGTTCAACAACTGTTAACAACTCAGGCACAGATGTCTCAATAAAAACAGAGAATTTAAACATAATATACAACATTTCTCACATGAAAATACAATAATGTTACCCATATACAATTCTATACCAAGATTTGTGTGACAGACACCATTTTAAGACTATTTTTAGCGCTTGATAGCATAGCAATAGGCATTCAAGACTTTCCCAAGTTCAGTGAGGAGAAAAATCTGCGAAAATAATCGCTACATTTTTTGATTTGGTCAGTGCCCATCAATTATGACCCTTAAAACACAAGCAGTGAACTTTCAAGCGAACACTTCAAATAGTTTTGGAGATGAAAAATGAAACCAAAAGCTTTAATAGTCACGCATTTTTGATATTACAAAGGCATAAATCTGTATTTATCCATTCTACATTGAACTGTAAAACTGTAAGACAAACCTGTTTTGAAGCTTTGAATATTTCCTCTACAGTTTTTTTATTCCTACAACCACCAGCTGTGGCTACCATATTAGCTGTGTCAGCAAGTTTTCTAGCATGACCTTCAAAGTTATGTTTCTTGTCTTCAAAGTTGGCTTCTCTACCAGCGGTACCTGCACAATATTATTTTCAATATATAAATACTGATATTATACATCAAAAATACAATTTTCTTGACAAAATTTTACCCAAAGAGTCTGGTAAGTTCATTATACAAAGTAAGTAAGAAATAAGGAAATAAGTTAAAATTGACATTAAGGACAATTTTTGGAGTTTTCATATAAAAATATAGGCAGAATTCATTTTTTAATAGAATTTCTTTAAACTTGACATGTTGTTAGAATATGATAACAGAAATATTTCAAGTGAAAATAAGTTGTGTTTCATCATTCTCACTTCTGAGTTATCTGCTAATACTGAACAGTTTTAATTTTGCCAGTATGTTTGGTATCTCTGGTATATGAAAACTCCCGAAAACCACTTTATAATATCTGTAATTTTTCAGAACTCTTCGTATATATGTCCTACAAAAAAACTAATTTAAAACTCATTCCAAGTCTTAATTTGTTCAAATAAATTTCTTTTAAAAGTCATATAAATTACCTAAAGGCACCATTGATGCTTCAGTAAGTTGTTTTAATGGTGTAGTGATATCAATAAAGTCCTCCGCTACTTGATTGACTAACGCCTCTTGGATTTTAGTCTTTAGGTTATGAAGTTTTTCTGATAGATGTCTGGCAATAGCCTTAGCTTGAGGTGAGTTTCCCTGAAGAAAATTTATAATAATGATTATTACAAAATAGCACAGTTTATAATATTCATCACATGTAAAAGTGAATGCACTCTATTTAGTCATGTCCTAGTGTCTCTTTGCTGCTGAATTAGCTTACTTGTGTTCCTATATTCAGTTAAAAAAATTAATTCTCTGAATATGTCTTGCAACAACTAGTGATGGAAATCGGATGAAATTTGTCCCAATCGATTATCGGTTCAGTCGGATGGGACATAATCGATAACTTTTCGAATAAAGTCGCGTTAAAAAGAAATAGGGAAGTAACATTTCTTACCAAGGCACTTGATAATATTCAGTAACATGAACTTCATTTAGCACTTTTCAATACAGTTTTAACCATTTATAGTCATCATTTTACGAAATAGATTTTATTTTTCAATGGCTGTCGAATAATAACATTCACATCACATTATATTACTATTGTTTACATCACGTATTGATCCTGTTCAACTCCAAATTGTCTCCGAGATGAATTTTTTGAGATCGGCTAGGTGTTCCTAAATTAAAGTTACCGTCAGAATTAATTCCCTTTGATACTTTAAACATGTTCGACGATGTCGCGGAACAAATAATTGTGAATCGATTATTGTCGCTTTACATAACAGTAACTGATTATTGGCGACTTGCGACAATCGGAACATCACTAGCAACAACCAACGACTTTCCATAGCAACCATTGATATCCATAGCAACCTTATATTTCCGTAGTAACAAGTGACTTCCCATAACAACCAGTTAAAAAGAAACGAAAACATTTCTATCAGTGGTTGATGGTAACTCATGGATAGTAAACAAATCACTTTAAGCTAATGTGAGAAATTTTCTTATTCTTAAAAGAATTAAATTCAATATTTATATCTTTTGTTTGTTATAAGTTTGCACTATCTAGTGTTTGCCACATGAAAGTTTGCACTATCTAGTGTTTGTCAGCCAGATAAAATACATACTTGTCCTTTAGCAATAAGATCAGCAAGTTGATTTGTAAGAATTTCTGTTTCGTCACACAGTCGTAGAAGATCGGACCGGAGTGGACCGGAACAACCAGCAGCTATCCTACGTCCGTCTGCTACAACCATTCTAGTTGCTTGTTCACCTATAGAAATACAGTATTTGTCTGATACAGCATTTTAAAGTACTTTTTCAAATCTTTCAACAAGTGTTTTTGTTAATAATAAACACATCATATCTTAAACATCACAATGGTTTTCATCCATGCTAAGCTGAATTTTTATGGGTTTTTTTTTTCCACTAAAATCTTACCAGAAAATTAAATCTTATGAATTACATTAAAAATAAACATTTTTGCTTTAAATTAAATATTGACATATGCAATACTATGAAGAAAACTTTTATCTTTTCAATAAAATATGACAATCTAGGTTTTGTTGCAACAACTTTGTGAAATAAAATATTCATAGGGTTATAACAATGTTATTCTGAATACTAAGAAATTCTCAAAAACTTGAATGTTTGTACCTATAATAATCAACATATGCCGATCGTATAAAATCAGTTATTCTTGCCTGCACATCCTCGTAATGTGACTAGACTCTAATACTGATGACTTCTCAGTTTTAGTATTTTAACAATAAAATCACTAAAAACTCGGGATTTTCATTTTTATCTGCTTCATCAGACTTACAAACAAGAACAACTCATGTGGCCATGGGTCAAGGGGATATTTTATTCTACAGACTGAAAATACAACTGTTCATTTCAACAGAAAATACATATGGATCAATAATCTGTTAGTAATGAAAATCCTAAAAATTACTATTGAAAAATTTCAAATTCAAAGAATGGCAAGTCTCATTTACACGTTTTGCAGGGTAATTGTTAATAAATTCCATACCAAGTCCTCTATCATCCATGGCTGGGTTATTCAACCATCTTTGAGCTTGGTCCACCTTGCCCTCAACTGTGGGGGCGGGTTTCCTAATGCCACTCCTCTCTGTGTTCATTATTCCCGCCCCTGTCAGGTTCTGTAACTCCTTCAACTGCTGCTGCATTTCTCTGGCTAATGACATTGCTTGTGGACTATTGCCCTAGAAATTAAAGATAGAATGAAATAAACCATTCTCATTTTGGCCAAAAATATCACCATTTATTATTACATAAGTCACAAATTTGACTAAATTTTTATCGCATAGTTTTTATGTATGTTGGCCAATTATTTTTCACTCCTTTTAGATAATGTTGCATGAACATTTTTGTTCAAATCATTTTCACATAAATTTGGATGAAAGAAGAACCCCACATTTACACTTAATTTACACTGCCTGTAAAGGAAGGACCAAAACCCACCAGTTAACCAATTTGTTAATACACAAAAAGCTACCAACATTTCTATAGTCAATAGCAACTTAAAGCATAAGTAAAATATCTAAATTTTCTAAAATTCACTATCATTCATCCATCTTTGAAGATACTTTGATTGATTTTAAGCAAAACTCTAAATTGGCTAACTTAATGGACAAATTGTGCATTCATGTAATGGGCAAGTGAGAGTCAACATGTGCTACTTTGCTGTTGATCTTTTTACTATGTTAACCTTTATTTTCCATGAGAAAAGAGAAGATTTTATAGCCACATAATTCTTGTCTCACGATCAAACATGAGAATTCCTTCCTGATTTCTTCCTTTATATTCTGTCTCTTATCTATTTAACCACTGCAACATGATTGGTAAATTCAATTAGCTTATCTAATGGCTATCAAGAGGCTATTTTTACTTCAGTGAACAATTCAACAATCAAATTGCTTTTATTGCAAATCTAGACAATGCTACACAAAATGCTTGATGCTTTCCTAACATTGATATTTTACAATCAAATTCAAAAGCTTTAAAGGAGAGTTATTGACACAAAGGAACTAAAAATATTTTTTCAAGGTTTATGTAACATTTAATGTAGGTTTGGACCAATAACTTCTGTATAGAATTTCAGATTATTTGCTCACTCTGTTTTTCAAGAATAACCATTTTGAATATGCAAAATGACTCAAAAATGAAGTACTTCATTTAAATGCTTTAACTCAAATCAGACTAAGAAATGCTAAAACAGGTGGTTTGCGACTCAATTCCATTTTTTAAAATTGTTTTAAAATTTTCCCAATTTTAATACCCTGTTGATTACAAACCCAAAATAGAGAAATTTACAAAATTTTTACCACAATTTTTGGGTCCAGATTTTCTTTCAAATTTAAAAAGAGAATGTATCTGTACCTAACATATTTATTACCTTTCCTTGCTGTCTAAGTTCATTTAAAGCTTGGCTCATAGATTCCAGATTGCTGACAGATTTTAAAATTCTATCTCTATCTTCAGGGTTGGTACAACAGTCGGCTATTCGTTTTGCATCCTCCAGGATTTGACGTAATGATTTGTCACCTACATATAATATAAAGCAATATTTTCATAGTTGTTAGGTTCAGAACAGGCAGAATATCATCTTAAAAGAGATATATCCAAATTTTTATTATATTCCCAAGTTATAAACTGATTGAAATTTAAAATTTAAAAGAATTAAAAAAGAAACAGAAATGTAGATATCACCTTATGTATCTGTTATGATAAATAATGTGTCATTTCAAAAGTAGGAAGAATATTCTTAAATTTTATCATTTGATATAAAGAATAAACATAAATAAAATCATTTATGACTAAAACCATCATGACTTATATCATATCTAAACATAAACACAGTTGTTTATTATGTCTGCATATGAGAAATATTTTTTCTGGGTAATTACCAGGAATAATTAAACACAGACCATGTTCTCAAACAAAGTTAGGGATAAATAAATAACATTCTGACAAAAGGACAACTGATCACATACCTAAACAGAGTTAGGGAGTATTCATTTATTGTCGGATACAGAGTTAGGGAATATTTCTTATACTACATTAAGAACACTGGCACTAAAATAATTATTTCCAACTTGGTCACAAGTATATCATGTTAACTTATAAAGTGGATTCAGTGGGAAATTTGGAACACATAATAAAACACTGACAGGGACACACATGTATGGTGCACACACACACAAAAATGGGGATTTTTGTAAAGACAAACCTGATAACACTTGATTTGCTATGACAGTACCTAAATAATGTAACTATACTTATTACACTAAGTTGTAACATGTTTACAGTACACTTAACCACTACAACATAAGCTATGAAAATTCAAAGATTGTAGGTAACCATTTTAAATGTCAATTTACAACCATGCTGGTAAAAACCATCAAGTATATTATGTTGAACAGTAAAATTAAACACTAAATACATAAAATTTGAAGTGTTAAAAATAAAAGCACAACGTTTACAGTATATACATAAATTAACACCCATGCTGGTGAGTAACAACCCTACCATACTCAAGCTTCAATTGTGAATCTATAGTGCAAAATTTTAACAGCCCAAAACAGTGCTATTAATCTATATTTCTTTATGTAAAGATATACATTTGTACTTGTATATAATATATATCATGCTACAATGTGAATATATAAAACAATGGTAATAAAACTATTTTCCTTACCTGAGCTACCAACGAGAGCTGAAGGATCAGCCAACCAATCATGGGCAAGCTTCATTTTTTGTTCTATGGCACTCTGTAAAAAATGTAAATCATGTCTTTAATAAAAACAATGTTATATATTGACTTTAGTTTATACAAATTTATTTTGGTTTGATTGTGTTGGAAGGTATAAGTTTATCGAAACACTCTCGAATCCGTACCTGGAGCCAGCCAGTACTAAGCAATGAATGTAAAGTTTCTTGCTCAAGGAAACAACGGCTTGCCACTGACAGGGTTTGGACCCACGCGGTAAGCAATTCTAGTCTGACACGTTAACACACTCGGCCACGCAGCCATACTTACTTTACACTTGGTAAACAAACAGTCTGTCAGGTAACAATTTCCAGCTATATCAATCACCTAGGGGAGGCACTAAAACCAAAAATATCCCAATCTTTGTTAAGTAGTAGTGGAACAAGCAATTCTATAATTGTTTGGTTTTATGGCACACCCATGTTTGGTTTTATGGCACACCCATGTTTGGTTTTATGGCACACCAAAACAATTTAGGGCATCAGCTTTATGTAATTTTAAACTGCTAACATTAATATTATTTGTGTCCCTCATTTTTTTTTTTAAATATCCCCAAAATTTTCATTCTGTGGGCCCCTGTGTCTACCAAATGTCTTGTTCTAGAAGCAACAATGGTGTTTTAATTTAATTCAGCTAATTAAGATTTAAGGTATAAAATAATAACATTAAATGACTGTGTCATGCCAAGACATGGCTGTAGAGTGTCACACATATTCAAATAGGATTTAACTCAGAACAGTGTTGGAACTGTACCTCCAGACAAGACACTTACAGAAATAATGATCACAAAATGGAAAATTTTTGCTTTTTTCACTAATTCTTACATTCTTCATTCACAATTGTATATAAATTGGTGTGAAGAGATGCATTAGACTTCTTATAGTGCAAAATGAGAGAGAAAAGGTGAGACTTCAGAATTTTAATCATTCCGATTTATACCAGAATACTCTATCAAGTGTAGTGCTCCAATACATTTTTTAGTTACTCATTGATTTAATGGTTACTCATTAATATAATGGCTACCTGTGCTTTCTTCATGACGGCGAGATCATCAGCATCCCACTCCTCTTCATCATAAGTTGTCAGCTGTAGCACACGAATAATCTCGTGGATCTCGTCCGACATCTTACGTACCACGTAATCACGATTTGTCTGTGAATCTGGGATTCCCTGATCTGTTTCAAAACAAAATAATGGTTTATAAATATTAGGACTTATTATGTGTTTATATGGCAAGAAAAAAACTGTTTTTCATCAAGAAATCATTGATAAAAAAATATCTTACATGTAATTTCCAAGAAACTAACAAGGGGAGACTTTGCAAGGGCAGACCATTCAAAGCAAAAAAATCATTGGAGAGAAAACCGAACAAGCAAATTTCAGAAGTAAATTCAAGACCAAGTTTTAAGACACAAATATCAGGGGAGTAAACTCAGATTATTCAAATACATGAAGGAAGATAATTAAAACCAGACAAATTTAAGGGTAAGAATTCAGGATAAACAAATCAGGGAAAACAATCCTGGACAAATCAATGAAGACAATTCAGAGGAGGAAATGTAAGGAAGAACACAGATACCCCCCATATTCCACTATTTTGCCAGTAAACATATGGACAGTGTGATGGAAAGGAAAGGGCAAATCTATATGCCTCTCCTCTCACTAAGCAGGTGAGAGGACATAGAAATGGAAGTACAAGAATTTTTAAAGTCTGAATGAAGCTTACTTGTTTGTTTAGCAGTGATGAAGATTTTAATTCCTGATATAAGAACTGGTGTGAGATTTTTCACTTGTTCGAGAGAGCGTATCAACATCTCACGATGAACCTGATGAGTCAATTCTTTTTCACGTGCATCAACTTCCTTCGTCATTCTTGTCAAGACTGGGCTGAGATTCTGAAATTAATGTATACATCTGAACATGCTTCTTCGATAAATGACCATTAAGCAAAATTGTTTCGCATTTAACAAAATTTTTTTCTTATGATAGACATCTCACATGTTCGTAATCCATTATTACCACAATAGAAACACATTTGCCCTTTCTACAGAAAAAAAATTATTTTAGAGGCATAACTGCCTTTAAACTAAATGATACTAATATCAAAATAGAAAAATTTTAGCAGCCAATGATATACAATGTGGCAAAAATTAGGGCAGAATAGATTGACTCCTCTCTCTTATAGTGGCATAGTCAAGTCAGTATCACAATTAACTTTAAAATAATTAAATTACCTTCACATAAGTTACTAGATCTTCCATTCTGTCGACAACTTCAGTGATGGCCAAATATTCAAGTACATTTTTACAAACCCGTATAATCTTGCGAACCTCTGATTCATCAAAGGCCAACAATAATGCTGAGGTACCTTGTAAAATTCCTGTAACAGAATTACAATAAATAACACATAGTTAACATAAATAAAAGCCCTTAAATCTCAAAGGACCAAAGATATGTCATCTTTCAACAAGCCTCGCAAATTCAGATTGCAGCTTCCGAAATCAAAATTTAAATACAGTCGATAAATAATGTTTTCACTATTAACATCACAAAATGTTCTTATCAGCATGTGCTTGTCCTACTACATACATGAAATTGCAAAATCAATGCAAGCAAAAGCTATGATTTTTCTGTTTAATTTTTTCAAACAAATCCCATTTAGTTTACTTGGTTTTACATATCTTTTGATATTATATGTAATCACATAGGAGAGACTATAGTTTTCAACAATAACAAGTACTTGGTAACTTTGATTAAATCAGTTTAAAACTTTTTCAAAACTGGAAGTACAAACCTCTTGATCCCTCAATAAGCTTCTTTCGGGCTGGAGCAGAATATGGATCTGATCTGAGCATCTCAGATGCTTGCAGAAGCAAAATGGAGGATTCCTCTACTCTACGTAGAGCGGGTGGCATGTCTTGTTTCAAAATTTGATCATCACTGCTGTTGATTGTGTCATATCCAACCTACAATATTGACATGTTAAGGTAAAAAGAGTTTTTTTTTACTGGATAGTAAGTCACATTAACAATGTAAAGATTATACCAGAACTCTCCTGTTATACAGGTGACCTCAGGACCTCAGGGGCTGGTAAAGAAGACATCAGGTGTCCCTAAAGAGACCTCAGGTGCCCCTAAAGAAGACCTCAGGTGCCCCTAAAGAAGACATTAGGTGCCCCTAAAGAAGACATTAGGTGCCCCTAAAGCAGACCTTAGGTGCCCCTAAAGAAGACCTCAGGTGCCCATAAAGAAGATATCAAGTGCCCCTAAAGAAGACCTCAGGTGCCCCTAAAGAAGACAACAGGTGCCCCTAAAGAAGATTTCCGGTGCCCTGAAAGAAGACCTCAGGTGCCACTAAAGAAGACCTCAGGGGCCCCTAAATGCATGATTCCAGGCACAATTGGGATTTTTTCTTCTATAATCTAGCTGTGTTGCTTCCTCAAAGTACCCTATGGGATTTAATCTTACAGTAGTGAGGGGAAATTAATTTCAAAACAGATACTTTAACCATTCAGCCACTGACAGATACAGATGGCCTTTCAGACACAATTAAAAGCCAAAATACCAAGTGTGATAGAGATAGAGCAGATCTTAATGTTGACAAAAAAGAATATTATGTACAAAACCTAGCTGTCTGTGAAACAGGCTTTACATGTATCTCATGAAAAACATACATTATAAAGTAAAACTTTCTACAAGGTTGGCTGAAAGTCAACAAAACAGACAAATACCAGGAAGAACACATTGAAAACATCTTGAGAACACTCAGGGGAATAAATACCAGCATCAATTATATAATTACCTTTATATAACATGGGTATAAACTACAATATAAACATAGTAGCTAATCAATGAATTGAAATGTATATATATAAAATTATATTATCAAACATCCATTATTTTCTTTACCTTTGAGCATAACCTGTAGCATTCTCGCACAAATTTATAACTGATGCTTGTAATTGAAAACAGCATTGAATAATTATCATAAATCCCAAATTTTAAAAACTCTGCCTTCACAAAGACTTTGGAAACTTTCATTACAATATGATATTAAATTCTACCTTACTATTGTTTGCATTTAGTGATATTAAACTCTCATTATAAGATTTTGAGATTTTTTTTGGAGTACCCAAATTCAATTAAACTGTTTGGGAGTTTTTCACATATCAACACTTGTACAACTAAATAATATTGATGTACACTGTACTGTAATGTTGTATTATAAATATGATACAATGGACAGAGAACTGCTCTTTATTTTACAGCGGTCAATTAGGTAACAGACCTTTAACCTTCCAGGGCTTGTTATTATTAATATAATATAAACTGTTGTCAATCTCAACAAAGATTATTTCACTACATTTACAGTATATCTATCTAATAAATAGCTGTAATTGTTTACTTATATTTATAATACCAGTAAATTTGAGGAAACAACAAATTTATCTGTTATTACTGGCACATTGACCATATGGTCAAAAGCCTCCAATGAAATCATTGGTTGATCAACAGCAAACTGACCACTGACTGCACTAACATAATAAACAAAACTAAAATATCAGCAAGACATTTAAAGGCAGACAATTAAACATGATTTCATATTTGATATGAATATGTATATCATTGATTTTCATTTTTATTGGCAAATAACGGTCTTGGATAAAATACAAGCACATGTTAATCATCCAAGTCTAGGATAATTTAGTAAAGAAACTGTGCTGAATATGAGTAAGACAAGAGTCCTGCAATACATTTTGTATTCAAACAGATCTGACATTAAAATAAGGACCTTCATACACCTGTATTGTTCTTTTTTTTTTTTTTTTTTTGGACAAAACTAGAAACATGTCTTTTTTTTACTATTTTCACATGTCATAGACACATTCTTACCTTGACAAGATTATCGACAGCCAGTTTGACCACCTGTATTGGCCTAGCCAGGTCTGGCATGGCATTTCCATCTTCTGCTTCTTCATGGAGAATCACAAGTTTGGATACCTGCAAGGCAGAATTTTATATGTCAAGTAAAGTATATATTATGTAAGGGCTAACCTTCCAAAGTTACATCAATCTGGCATTCTATACATGTAGCTGATTTGTAAATTAGAAAAAAATGTCACACCTGCACTAAAAGAAATTGTTCTGTGTAAACTTACATATCAGAAACCCACAAAATTACTAGAACTGATGGAACTAAAGACATGAGAAACCTCTTAGCAAATACAGATCATTACTTCATACAAACACTCATTGCATATTATAATGATTATTGTCATGTAAGATCTGCTTACTTTGCGTTTTGATAATGTATTATATAATCATCATTTTGTTGACGAGGAGTATGCTCAAGTCCAATAAAAGAAATAAATATTCTGTCCTTTTACTGAACATTTCATTCAAATTTCAAACAATTACATAATTACAGATGGGAAAAAACAACATTCTTCCAGCCTAAATATCTCACAGGAATGAGAACAGAAATATGAAGCATCTTATCTGTATCTTAAAGAGCCTGCAATAAAAATGCAAGCAATTCCAGCTAGCTCAGAATTAACAGAACTTTTATTTACACACCATGCCAGATTTCAATTAACAATCTGGGGGGGGGGGGGAATAATAACACTATCTGAAGTAGACCTGTACAGTAGATTTTAATCAATGTTTTCTATTAAGCTTATTGTCTTTGGCTGCAGACAGATGCACATATCAAAGGTTACAATCATAACTGCAATACTGTAGTAACTAAATAAATATACAGAACATGTTATTACTATGTTGCGAGGAACAATTACTATGTTGCTGAGGAACAATCAAATTATAGACAGTTATACTGAGCATTTATGTTATACACAAGACCTTACAACAAACACACAGGAGGTCAATGTTTGCTTAAGGTGTGTGTCAGAATCCCTTCCAAGCTACAGCAGTAAGTATTTTTGCAGATGTTACAAATTTGCACTATCAGAAAAGAAAGAGATCTTATCTATTCAAATACAAAATGTAAATAACAAGTATACAAGATAGATTCAGCCTATCCAAGAAAACTGTCTGAAATTAAGTCCATGATCATCTCAGTAACCTGAGTCTAAAATTAAGTTTATTAAGTCTGTTCCAGTCTGAAATTTTAAGTCTATCTAATAAGCAGTCTACAATTAAAGAAAATTCCAGATATTATTCTAGTCTACATTATGTAATATTTCGCAGTTTGAACATACATTTTTCTACAAGATACTCTTTTTACATAGATATTTTTTATTTTGAACACACATATTCTTCAAGTTACATTTTTTACTGTCTGCAATGATTTTCCAAAAGTGCCAGGAAATAGCAGTAAATATTTACAATTCCAATGTACATTAATCAAACAACCATACTAAAATATATCCCAAGTGATTTGTAGACGATTTCACATGTCTGCTTGTGTTAAATGTTATAACTATCTCTATATTTTGTGTATAATGATTTCTAATTTTGAAGAATTTTCATGAGAAACTGCTTGTTCTATAATCAAATTTGACAATAGCCAATCAGTAGAGAAATCAAATTTAAGAGAAACAAGATATTCATTGGACATCAAGTGGTCTCAAGATTTTATAAAGATTTTTTTTGTGCTGTGATATGGTTGTAGAGGATTCCAAAGTAACCAATCCACCATCTAAAAGTAGTCTGCTTCACCATTTGGTACCATTACTTCAGACAGACTGACAGTGCTACAGCAAGAGGGATGGAAAATGGGACCATAAAGCTCTAAGACTGGACTTAGCTCATTAACAAATCCATGCAATTTGAGTTGGCAATTTACACATTTTTACTGTTTTGGTTATATATTTTGCATTTTCATGTTTTATTATTTTGTACACTGAACCAGTGAATGTCTGAATTTATAATTTTAAAAGCAAGCATTCGAATACCTAGTTTTCAAGAGTACCTTTCACATTCATGTTAAGAAGTAACCCTGCTGGAACTGAAAGTGATTAGCATTTGTCATCAGTATAAAACCAAGCTAACCTGTATGTCCACACAGTATGATAAGGGTCTAATAGTTGTTACCTGAGCAAATTTAAACTTTCAGGACAGATCTAAAAAGGAAGCTGACATGTCCATTTAAGAAATTTAGAATTATATTAGACAAACCCATTCGCTTTTATGTGCTTGCAGTCTGAAAGAGTCTATAAAGTTGTTTTTTTTATATCATGATTGCAAAATGTATTTATTAATGGCTGTCCAAAAGATACCATATCAAATTTAATCATTTTACAAACGTAAAAAAGGTGTAGAAAGTCAATGACATTCAAACATTGAAATTTTCTTTGTTTCATTATTTCTTTGTTTTTTCTTCTTCTCTTTTTCCAAGCACACATGACAATGTACCTGTACTTATTAGCATCATGCCAACAAATTGCCTGCAACAGGTGCATTCTGACTTTTAATAGTTTGACAGTGTGCCAAAAATTCCTATTAATTAATTAAGCAAGAACTTCTATCACCCTTTATAAAACATAAAAAAATCTTGCCTCTGCTAGAAAACACACAAATACTATGGTAACTGAAGAAGAATAACAAAGATAAGAATTGGAGCACACCTAAGCAAACATCATGTAACATAACTCTTAAAGGTTTTACTTCTGTTTCTGATTTCATATTTACTTACTCACAAAATGTTATTCAACTTTACACAATAAATGGTACTTATGTTATATAAGAACTGACTTGTTTTGCCTCCCATTCTGTTAAGTTGCCAATTACTTTTATATTAGTGTTATTTTCCAGTTGCAACTTGTTGACAGCTAAAGTGCTGACACATCATATTAACAACTACAATGCATCAGTATTTTCTTATTTATATCACTCAAATCTTTAATTTATATTGTTATGGATGCTTAGAAAATTTAAGACAAGGGGGTTACTTAACAGTCAACAAAGAATTACTAGTAAGTAAAACAGGTAATTATTTTTTTCCTTGACAGAAGGAAGTAAAATCTGAAGCATGCTCAATAAAATGAAAATGAATATTACAATGCTAAAACAAGACATTTGATAATTGAAAGGAAACTATTTCATCATGATTTGCATCCTTTTTCTGTAAATCTTGTGAAATTATAACTAATCTTTCTAGTGTCTGAATGACATATCAAAATAGGGTAATTTAACTTTTAACATGCTGCATCTGAAAGTGAATAGCCTTTGCCAACAGTGTACTGGTAGGCTAACCTGCATATGGATGAAATTCTGACCAGGCTCTATACTGGTGGCTGACTTACTATATTCATCTTGATATCCCCAAAAATTGATAATGGAATGTTCCAACAATGGAAACTGGACAAGTTCATTTAAGAAAATCAGCAGGGTAATGGTTAAAAAGGTGGTTTTGACAGGCTAGTGGCATTTTAAAGTGCTATAGATACATCACTTTGTTGTTTTTACTCCATATTGCACTTTTACAATTATGAGCAAACTTGCTAAGATACATGTAGGAGTACATAATTGTAATACTAGAAGTTTGAATTAACTCTTTATTAGATCAATGATTAAGTGAACAGTCAAATATAAAACATAGATGGCTTATCAGCTGCTTTATTTGCATGAGACTTGATCCTGTAATAACTAACATCCCTTATCAGCATCTAGCATGGTCTGAGAATTAAAAGTAACAATCCCTGTGTAAATATATGTGGATGGATATGATAGGAACACAAGATAACTTCAAGGCAGATAATAATTATGAATGTATCTTCCAGTAAAAAGCATATATTCATCATTTGAAAAAAAAAATGTGTAAGTCTGGTTTGATTGCTGCAATAAATCATATACATGTATCTATATCATCTCAATACCTGAAGTGAAATAAAATTCAATGCTATTTTGTGCATTAGAAAATATTTTAGTCAAAGAATGCTGAGTTGACAAAAATTTACATTAAGCAGTTTATAATCATACTTTTTCACTTTCCTTGGAAATTTTCTCATATTGCTGAAGGAAAACAAAGGTCAAAAAGTTATTTGGGGGTTTCACTGGCCATGTATTTAACATGAAACTAACTCATTGAGTGGGATCACTATAGAATGATAGGCCTACATTACCAGAGTTCGGACCCAGGACAATCTTACTGCACAGTAACTAAAACTGTTGGTGCATGCATGTATAAGAAAACACTCTGTCACTATGACAAATTCCAAACACAAATCAGAGGTCAAGGTCATAAAGAACAAGTTATTCACATGAAGTGTTGAAAAGTACAAGTTATGATACTAATGAGCTGAAAGTTGGAAACAAACAATCTGAAAGTTTTGCAGGCAGGGAGAAATTAAGACAAAGAAAACAAAACAGAATATATCCTTGGCAGAAAGAGAGGAAGGAGAAAAAAAACAGGTGTTGTATAGTTCCAGCATATAATAGTCCAATATGTTCTCACAAAACGTCTGTGGTGATTATTTCTGACATGTTTTTATCACTTTGCTATGACATTTACAGGCAACTTGCTACTAGGCTGATTTGTATCTCAACAAACATGCCATGCCTACATCATCTCCAACCATCATGATATATATCATTTACAACTACCTGCTTTAATATATGAGAAAATATGTTTAAATAATTGATACAAAACACTTAATTTGATTAATGTATATATATTGATCAGGGGCAAAGAAAAATGTCCAATTGTGAATCAAGTACATTAAATATTATACACATAGTTTGAAGCTGTCTTAGATTTAAAGTACATTCCAGTTTGGAGTAAGTCATGTTAATGTTTAATATTATAAAATATCAAAATTATTTAACAACTAAAATACAAAATATCAAAAGCATTCATTAACAACAGAAAAATCGAGGCCTGGAGCTTTCCTGCCGTGTACTTATAAATTTTAGTTATTCATAGCTAAAGTTGAATAACCTTAAAATTTTAAACCTATACCAAAACAGTGTGATACATTATGGTACAAAAAAATTTGACTTTCTCTTTGTAAACATATGAATCAGAATTATTAAGTCTAATGAAAGTTCAAATATTTCAGAAATTTAATGTATTAAAATCTGCCCACATCTTTTCATTTGTAAACATGTAAATAAATGTGCAAATCTCAATAACAAGTGATATTTCATGAAAACGTATGCTTGAAGGCGTTTTTTCAAGGTCTACGATAAAGTGACTGTGTTTGTATCATAATAAATAACTCAAGTATAAATGAGGAAACTGACATGGTGAACTTACTCTTTCATGACAGCTTTAGAGCAAATCTTCAAGTGAAAACTTTATAGAAATTTTCCTTGACATAGATTATAATTTTAAATGGTTATGCAAAAATAACTGCTTTCTTCATGCTTTTTTAATTACAAAAGCAATACTTTTCATGTATCTGCATGCATATTAAAAATATAATTCTTATTTTTATGCAAATCATTGAGATGCATTTTCAGTATAAGGTTGAACTATTATAATTACGTTATGGGTTTCTATCAAAGACTTATCGGTATCAGATATAGTTCTTATCTTTATTATTATTATAACCAGATATTAGATCTATTATCCTTTATAAATTCAAAACCTTACAAAAAAAAAATAATGGGGTTTAATATCCAAACCCAAACTTAACATCAATAATGTTATCATGTTTTTGTTGTTTCTTTTTTCCCTATTTTAAACAAAACTGAACAAAAATGTAAGTTAAAGTGGAGGGTGAATGTGTGTGAGTTTGTGTGTTGTGGGTATGGGGTCCTAAAGCTTAGCTATCTAATATTTCTCAACAGCCTATTGTGTTTTTTTATGAATGAAAAATGAACACCTGTGTGTAACCAGAATACAGAAACCATTCATGTGTTTTGGTACATACACTCAGAGCCCTATCATGATGTTGTGTTTTTTTCTCTCCAACAGAGGTGTATAGTAATAATGATGCATAATAAAGGTATGGTGGTAGTAGGCAGATTAACTCGCTGATTAACTGCTAAACTATGTCTGTTTACTATCATGATTCATCCAGTATTACTTTTTTTATTATAGTGCTCATATATAAACATGGTGAGTTTCAAACTTTACAATGTCACCAATGTTAGGAATCTGTGAAGTCTAACTAGATATACATGTCTATTCATAATTGCTGACACTATAAACATTTTGATGTCACTTTTCTTAACAGTGGACAATTCCAAAGTCAAGGCAGGGTAACCTTTCATTCCCCAATCCAGTTCAGGACCTCACCAATTTAAATGTGCCTTTCCTGCCATCCTGTGTGGTGACGGCTTACATTTCCTGAAAGTTTTCTTGCACTTGTTCAATAGACTGTTTTACTTGCATGACTGTCATGATACATACAGATACAAACCTAACATGTAGGGTGAGTAACACACTTTACTTTCATGAACATAAAAACATTTGTCACTTGTTGTTGCTCATAAAACAGTTTTGTACAATACATTCATGTAGATAGTTATACATATAGCAAACAGGTCGTAATGTAACACTTACACGACTTGAGTGGAAATTTTAAATATACTTTGCTTTAATATGAATACTTTTGTATATATAAATGAACAGTCTGATTTAATTTTTAATTTATGCTGTTTAGAAATATGAAGAATATACTATTTGAATTTTGATCATTTTATTCAATTCATACATTGTATGTTTATGCCTTAAGAGTCTACCTATGTGCACAATACCAACCAAGATCAGATGGCACAGATCACAGTCTGCACTATTTGATATTTAGTCAGTTTATTTTTTGAAATTTTCCCTTACCCCCCATTCACACATAGACGCCGCTTCTACTACGATCAAAGTGTGACCGAAAACGCGGCCGATCGTGGCAAATCGCAGAAGAAACGTAGTGGAGTCTACATTAGCGCAGTATGATCGCGGTAGCGTCTTCATGATCGGAAAGCTCTACGCTCTCGCCACGTTTATTTTGAACCTGCTCAAAACAAGCGTAGCGGGATCGTGGCCGACAAGAATCGGGGTAAAGTCGTAAAAAGAGCGTGGTAGAACGCCGTAATCGTACAAGCAGCGCGGAAGCATCGTGGATAGTTCTATATGATCGTAGTAAAAGCGCAGTAAAAGCGTAGTACAAGTCGGGAACATACCGAGTACGCTTCTACAACGTTCCCACTATGTTCTTACTACGTTCCCACTACGATCTCTCTACGTTCATGACGATCCTATGAAGACCTACCATGACCGTACGACGATCATTTTCACGACCTGTCAGGTAGCAGTTTGTTTTTATAGCGCTGCTATTTGACCAATCATAATCTGAGGAAGTGGTGTCTTCCATTCGGAGTTCTCTCATCATTGTATCATATTGTCCAAACTTGAGCCTCCTTTCTGCAAATAGCCATGGCCGTACCCAGTATCTTCTTGGCCTCCTTCTGCGCCTGCGCCTGTTAACAATCTGTGTAATTTCAACCAATATTTGTTTTTGATGAAGTAAAGCCAGATGAATCAGATCAGCATTATTACGTCCGTTCATGTTTGAAGTTTGGAAGTAAATGAAAAATAATTTTTGAAACCCAAGATATATATATCATCGCCAAAATCGTACCAGAAGCGTACTTCAAGCGTGATATGATCGGGAACGTCGTAGCATTATCGTTGTACAGTCTTCTGGGTCTGCGTATCGTCGTAGTGCGAACTTGAATGTCATAGCGGCAACGTAGTATAAACGCAGTAAACGCGGCCGCTGGTCGGCATCGGTCAGCGTAACATCGTAGTAGAAGCGTGTCAGCAGCGCGTTTGACGTGGGAACATCGTAGTACAGTTGTAATGAAGACCAAAATTTGCCAAATTGTTCAATTTCGACGCCGATCGGCCCCGATCCAATACGTTTTCAGATCGTGGCTTGATCTGCATGATCGTCCTAAAGTCGCAGCTCTGTGTTAAGATGACAAATGTTTCTATCCTAATTAAATGATGGACAAGTCCATTTAAGCAATTTATAGGATAAGGGATAAACAAATATTGATAATTTTATCCTAGTACAGGTCAATGCATCTGCCTCTGAAAACTGAGCATTGGTTTGAGCTTCCAGTCACCACAGCCATTCAAGAACAAGCTCAATCAAACCGGGCTTGACTCGGGCCTGCAACATTTTCTATTTAATGTATTTGTATGACAATGTTTTGTCCATTATGACACCAGTACTAATAACTCCCAAAACATGCTTGCAATTGTTTAAATATGGCACAATGTGAGTTGATAGTTTTCTTCACTATCAATAACACATACAAACTATTGATTCATTTTCTTTAACAGTGTGGTAGGCAGTGGTATTATACCATTTTTTCATACAGAAATACAATTTTTTTTCCAGCATGGTAGAAATGTGATAATGGCAAGCACCTCCCCTGCTGGGTAATAGATGTGTCTTCTTAATGCACCAGGACAACAATCAAATAAATAACTGTCAACCATGAGAAAGAGATCTTCCCACCATAATGACCACCTACCTGGGCTATATAATAGAACAAGACAGACTATTGCCGCTTTAATTATAATTCCCCATTTAAATGCATTACTCCTATTGAACAGAAGAATCTTATTCTAACATTAATCATGATGTAATGTACCTTACAGGTCAATTTTTATGAAAGCATGTTTTTTTTTTAAAACTACAATATACATGTACTTATAGGTGTTGGATTTTAGTAGCTAAATTTGTAAATATAACCACAATGCCAAACTTTATAGTGCTGCTACTTTATAGCAATATTACAAGACCATGGGCAAAAGAAGTACCAACTGAGCTGTCCCACCACTTACACATCTTTTTTCCAAAATAGTGAACAATTCTGAACAGTGGCATAAACCCCCACTAAATTGAAATTTGTCATTGAATTTCTGAAGGTGACAGAGAAATGTGAATTTAACACTGAGCTATATGCAGTCGCGCCCCATGTTGGGTGCCAAATGGCAGAGAGTGAGAAAAATGTGCAGCCAGACAAGGACCCAAAACAAGGACCTTTGGAATACTGTTCCACTGCTCTACCAACTGAGCCATCCAGCCGCTTACAAATGTTCTCCCCTTAAACTTGAACAATGACACGTGAAACAACCACTCTGGATCCACTCTTGCCTTTTTAACTTCCTACCCTCTCTTAAAAGCCTTTGAAAGCCCCATTCTAAAACATTTTTAAATTCTTGTAAAATATTTTAAGAATTCAGGTTTCCTTCAAACTTTTTTAAATATATTTTCCCTTTAAAATTGCCCTTAAAATTTTCAATGCAAAAATTCTCAGTGATCTTTTAAGTACCACCCAGTCACAACCTTTTTTTAACTTTTCCAAAAGCTTTTTTTTCTAAATATTAAAATTTATATCTACTTTAAAAAAAGGGGGGAAAACTATGACATATTACAACATTATCAATTTATCAAGAGCATACAGTAGCTTGTTTTAAATCAAGTACTCCCCTTACTCTGTCCACTAAATTGTCTGCTTATATATATTAATATACAGAACATAAATGTGATTGTTGTAGAAAAATTGAATGTTAAAAAAGTATATCATTAAAATTGCTTTATACAGTTATACAGTTTGTAAGCCTTACTGTTTCTAAATACATGGCAGCCTATAGGAAACTATGCTTTCAGACTTACATGTATTTCGGGGCTGGGGGGGGGGGGGGGGGGGGGAATTTTTCTTTATCTAATACACCAGTTATTTAAAAGGTGGTAAAACATCATCAAAATGGTGGTAAGATGGGCTTTTAATTTCACTACATGAACTTTATGACATTCAGAGTAAACACTTGTCACTCTACAAAGTTAACAAACACAATATAAAATACAAAATTTAAAGTATACATGTACAATGTAAGTGTTACATCTTGAATGAGACTTGTCGGAAATTAAAAATATAAATATTATATACTTAAATGTAACACTGACAAAATATTTTAAACCAAGGATAGTTTTCACCTAAATTCACAAATCATTAATATTTGCATAATCTGATAGGATATTTTGTTGTCAAACGAGTAAACCCGCAGTTCCTAATCCGACACAAGTACCTGTTAATGAATGGATTAAATGTGTATTTAAAGATTATACAAATATTTCCTTGAAGATTAGAGCAATATTCTGTAAGAGTATAAGCTTAGGGTGTAAAATAAAATGTAAATAAAACTCATAACTATATGTAAGATGCTATAACTCAGATTATGATCTTTTAGGAAATGCTGTGGTCTAGGGCATTTAATTTGTAATAAAAATATACTCAGTTGCTCAACTTTTAAATAAGCTATTTGATAAAATATAATTGTTACAATGTAACAATAAACAGTTCAAAAATTAAACCTGGACAAGTAATTTCATCAAGGACTTTGAGTTTCATTATTTCATCATAAAATGAAAGAAAAAAAGTTTAAGAATGATGGTTTTATAAATTAAAAAAACACAAAATACAGTGACTAAGATGTTTTCTTTCCCTTTGTTTAAAAACCTTAAAAATTAAAAACATGCTCCAAGTGCAAAAAAAAACTCAATTTGTGTTTTTTACACATTTAAAAATTTAATTTCAAATTTGTTTTTAGTCATTTCCTTCAGTAAATCTTTGGGCTGTTTACCTTGATAATAAATTTAATATATTAATGTATGCCATAATTTACAGAAATTCCAAATCATTTCGGTACGATTTACAATTTTTATCTCTGACACATTTGCCCAAAAAATCCTTTTCCCCCCTTCGGTATTTAATTAAAAATCATTATGAACCTTTTATTCAAGTTATATCACTTATCCAGGACACTAGGTCTGTAATATATATAGGAAACAATGATACAAATCTATTCAATGGATTGATCCATAAATTGACAATCCCTAAAACTTATGATATGCTCAGTGCTGTATGCATTTCCAATGAACAACAGACACATTAAAACAGTGTTATAAATGGCATCATCTGATCGTTGTGTGATTATATATGAAACATGTTTAGATCATCAATAATTCCCAGACAATCATTCAGTTATGGATCAATAATCGTTTATCTAGTGAGTAGATGGACACTCAGATTATCTTATAATATAAGATTCTTACACTGGCTGCCGGTACAGACCGGAATATCTAGCCCGAGGGTAACTGTTTGCGGCGGTAATGAGGCTCTGCCGAGTTTCCGCTAAACAGTAACCCGAGAGCTAGATATTCCCGTCTGTACCGACAGCCAGTGTTTGATTCTTTTTCTGGCATATTACATAATTATTTTCAGAACAGAAATTACGAAACTGATATTCTCATTACGCACTTTTTTCTTATAGTAGCGTATGAACTTCATTTATACGTCAGACGTCATCCTAAGAACGAAATTCATTCATAAAAGGCGTGTGGCAATTTAACGTTATTTAAAGCATGCGACTTGTCTTTCATGGGGGGTGTAAGACAGGGTTTTCTAGCACGGGTGTAAACGGTAGATAATCCTTTTTGACATGCAAGAAATTGGTTTTATTAACAAGACTGTTATGAGGAAATATCATGGCCTGCCGGACACAATGAATCAACTGCCTTCTCTACAGAAAGAAATTGAGGCAATTTTTTGCAGAGAAATAAAAATTTATTGCACAGTTGTATTTTAAAAATACATCATCATGTAGTGCCTTATTTCATTTGAGATATCATACAGGCTGTAATTACAGGTAACATATATTACTGGCATATATATCACAACTGAGGATCATCAAAGACAAATCACCACATTTATGATCATGCCACATAATAACAGACTAAACTTCCTAAGTTTTTAAATTTTCTCCCTCTTTTTGATGTCAGGACTTTCTTCTTTGTTTATTGCAAATTCTAAAATCTCCCTCTTTTTGAAGAAAAATCTCCCACTTGATCATTGAAAAAAAGTTCACATGTATGTAATGACTACATTGTAATGTATGACTGAAGTGGTTTCACTAAAATTCAATGGAACCAACTGAAATATCATCAAAGAAAAACAATTTATTAATAAGATTACTTAAGCAATATCAAATCTTTTGGCCCTGATATTACCGGGGGAGACATAGTCCAGAAACTTCAATTTGACTCATTGATGGTGGCATGCTTATATGCATGAACATTTCTAACTTCTAAGATATCATTAATTTTGTATAACAAATGAAGAATCTTGTATCATTCTTTACTACACAGCTAGCATAAAATATAAAAACTCTGAGGTTTATGGATTTCAAATCTTTATAACTTAGCACATAATTTTTTTAAAAGTCTAAACTAAACAGTTCTATACAGCTATAGGCAGAAAGTATTGTTCAGGAGTAAAAATTAGATGGATAGGCCTACTCATAGATCAGTTTCCTACATAATATTCAATAGACGTATTTAAAAATAAATTTAATAACCAATGACTGTGTTTTATATATTTGCATAGCACTATCGCAAAACAATTTAAATAAAAAAATAAATTTATATTGGATGCAAATTTTGTACCCCACCCACCTTAATAAATGTGTTAAATATTCGTTCGACTAACCTGTTGAGCCACTGGCTCTAAAATGCTTTCTATAGTTTTTGTATGGAACACCGGCATTTTCACACACTTTTGCCGAGTGTTCAAACTCCAAGTACAGGTAAATTAATCCAAATAGTTCACAAAAAGTTGATATTAACTCTCCCAAACTTTTAGGCCAATTAGCATTCAGAGCTAGCAATGAGCTGTCAATGTAGTTTCGTATTTCATGACTTTGTTTAATTCACTGAGAGAAACATGATTAGTTCGTTTTTATAGAACAATATGTTGAAACGATAGAAATTGTCACACGGAAATTGCAGTTAAAAACTAAAATTTCATTTGCGATACTGCTGGAACCTGATACATATATTTCTCGGAAGTTGCCAAATATGGCAATGGGGTCATCACGGGTCATGTGCATTTATTTTATCACGGATGATATAAAAAGCTTCGTTTGTTGATTTCTAGCAATGTAAATTGTGATTATTTATTCTCTTTGTCTCAAAATTAGTTAGACTAATGTGAAACTGTAATATAAATAAGAGTTTTGTCCCACTTTATGCAATTGTTTACACTTTTCCGGTTCACTGACGCGCACTAAACTTCAGACAGAGCAATATATTGCGTAGGACATGCGTCCAGTCAGAATTTTATAGACTGTATGGAGGCTTAACTTATAAAGTTCTCTTTAATGATTTTTGTCCTTAATACATTTAAATGTGTGACAAAAACTTCAATTCGTTTACTACCGATTTTCATTAGGCACATTATCTATCAACCGATATCACTTTATACGGTGACGTACAAATAAGAAACAGAGGCCAGAGGCCTTAATATAAATTGTTGTTTTTTGTTGTTGTTGTTGTTTTTTTTTTAAATCTAAATGTCTACTTTCATAAACTTGTTTTCTGTATATATGTAAATTTATTTAATAGGAAAGGATGTCCGTAACTTCATGGAGCTAAAACGGATTTATATGTAATATAAATCCGTGATCTGTGGTAACTTCAAGATGGCCTCATATTACTTGCAAAATTGATAAATAAAATGTCAAGATTAAAATACGTTAATGTTAATGCACATTAATTTTGCCCAGGTTCTCAGGCCAAGACATATGTATTTTATTTATGTACCTAAATATTCTTATTTACATAATATACTTGAAAAAATAGGGTATCGTACGTACTACCTAGCTGTATATATGCCATAACATCATGTATTGTAAAAGGTCAAATTTCAAAACATTTGTTTATATACAATTCTCTTATAAAAAAAAACGATCGAATATAAAGTGTCGTGTTCTTTAGCAACTTCGCGGGTTATCCAATTCACGTCTGTAATTGAAGCCGTGTCTCGAGAGAAACAGTGTTGTTGTTTTTTATTTTATCGCTCCATGCAGAGGGTCAATAATTGCCAGATTTAACATTATACAGAACAGTCCTCGTTATTTACGAATGACTTGTATTCATGACTTCACGATTTCTCACTTATAAGACCAAGAAACAGATGACGACGCTGTGGTATTCCTACGCCTGGCTACATTTGAACACAGCGAGCAGTTTGAACGGGATTCTATACGAGTGTTACAAAGACAGACATGTTTTTTTTGTGCCACAAGCATAATTACGCCAAACTGCACGCCTAGAGTTGACTTCATTTCCTCTTCTGTAAAAAGCACACACGGGGATGTAGACAGTTGGTTCAAGTGATATAAAAGAAGACGTATAAAAATATCATATACATGTACAATTAAAAATTAACAGTGGGAAATGTAATGGTTTGCAAAAAGTAAAAACCTTCCAGCACATCTGTGTCATGGTGTGATATGATCATCAGCCATATTGAACTGGCTAAGTGTGGTCAGTCAGGGGGTACTTGTAAGCCTGGTCCAGTGGAAAACTCTTCGTGGAAGGAGAATTTGTAGGAGTCTGTCTGGCAATAGCTAAGAATATAAGAATATATGGGTATGTCAGATGTCTTTTCCTTACAGAGTATAACCTTCTTAAGTGATGACGATTTTATCCTTGATTATTTTGTACATGTACATCATGGATATCATTGAAGATTTTATACAGTTATAACGATAAAGGTTTAGTTAGCGTCATTTAATTGACTCTAGATAAGGCATCTGAGTAAAACCAAATTTATTGTTCACGAATTCCAATTTGACCCAACGTACAGAACTTCTTTGGACCAATTTTATGTTGGTTCTGGGCGACTATCGCCGTTGTCGAACAAGGGTCTCATATGTCATGGCCAAGAGAAGGGGTCCGGACACTACAAAAGTAACCGGTATAACTTCGGAGGTAGATCCATCTTATTCTACACATTGGTGTCGATCATCTAAAAAGTTGATTTTGACGATCATAAGAAGTTACACAAATCAACAATGTAAAAAAGCTAAATGAAATACAGGTCTTGTTTGGTTATGCTTCCGTCTTCGAGAGAGTTAATGAGTAATAGATGCCACCAATTCCGAATAATTTGTTCCGTTGTTGTAGATTCAAATTCAGATAGGGTGGTTGAATTTTTCAACTTAAAAGAGGAACTAACTTGGCTGAAATGATGCACGGACGGGCGTACTTGTGAGACTGAACCATTTAAAACCATTGAGCATACGGAAATAAAAAGCCGGTAGCCTAGTGTCATCCTAACCAGGGCATGTAATTTTTGTGATGAGTTGTCCTGTGCTCGGGACTAATTTGACGTTTTGAGCAAGTTCCGACGGCGATTTATAGTATATAATACTGTACAGAAATGTATCCCAATGCCCATATATAAAGTACCACAATATCGTTACTTAGTAAGAAAGACAGGTGGCAAACCATAGGCCCAGCGTGAAGAACGATCTTTTTTTTATCTGACCTTTCTTTTTCATATGACCTTGGTCAAAATGAGTTGAACTGTATGCACATGCCTCAAAATGATGGATATTTGTGAAGTATAACATCCCTAATGTATATACTGCACAAGGTCATATAGACATGGTAATATGGGCAACACTTGTCGCTTTTATCATGTAATATTAAGATCCCAATGCAATCTCCATTCATGTAGATGACATGCTCTGGATCATTTATTGATTTAATCATCTCTGCTGACCTTGTTTATATTGGCATGATTTATGCTGACAATACTCGATTGTGAACATACGTTAGTGATATAATCCCTCAATTCAAAGCTTCAAAGTAGCTTATATATTCTTTTTGAATCTTACCTCTTGACCTTGGACCCAGGCACCTGAATTTTGTGTGGCACACAAGTGAACATTTGTGGAAAGTTAAAAATGTTTCTTTCTGACCTATACTGGTCGGGGACCATCAACCGGACACTTTTTGAACGTTTTTCTGTACAGATTTCATAATTTTTAACCTAGAGACCTAAAAATTTGACACAGTTCAGCTTAGTTCTTCTCCTAACTAACAAACTAGTTTGTTTATGTCTGAATGTATTGACACTTATATCTGAGGCTCGACAAGGAGGGTATCAAAATTACCTAAATTGTCTACACTACATTACCATGTGTCCGGACAGATATGTACATGACGTGATTTAATTCAGATAAAAGCTTGGATGTTTTGATTTTTAACATGATATACAATTATGTCTGCAGCAAATGCTGAAGTTTTGGATATTCTATTGTTTATGATTATAGCTGGTATATGAGGTCAGGCATTGCTTTCTTGACCCCCAATTTTCAACGTCAACATTCTTGAAATAGGCATTAAAATATTACCATTTACGGAGGTTGAAATAAATCTATTTACTTAATTTTATTGTTGATAAAAACGTGACCGACAACCACTGAACAAAGAAAATACTAAATTAAGCATTTTCTTGGCCGTTAGTTTTTGCCCTTGACAATTGTTCATATGACGATTAGTATTTTCAAGTTGTGCTAAAATCTATGCATCCATCCAGACAAAATCTGGACATTTCATCATCTTTAGTGACCTTAAATATATTCACCTAGGATTATACCAGTAACACTAAGTCTTGTAAACATGAGCATCTTTGTAAGTCTATTAATTCAAACTACTAAAATGTTCATTCATGCATTTTATATGACTTGAGATCTATGTATGACCTTGACCACAGGGACCTGAATTTGTACCTAACATGGCGAACATTTATTCTAGGTTATAAAAAATCACTCAGCGCCTGTAGAAGTTTTACTCATATAGAAATGTGAAAAGTGTTTTCCTCAGACTTCTAAATGTGATCTTTTTTGTCTTCGTAAAATATTAATGTACCCAACACTTCATGGTGGTGAACATTTATATAAAGCAAAATGAAAATGTATCCATACATGTAAAGAAATACTGTCAAAATCTGGTCATTTCATCATCACTGGTGATCTTGACCTTGCATAATGACTAGAATTATCCTCGTTAGTCTCAGGATTGTGAACAGTATTGATATAAGCACTCAATTAAGGATTGCATATAATTTCATATGTGACGTTTACAGAAAGGACCTGAATTTCAAGTTCTTTAACATCAAAGTTCTCGACACCTTTGACCTCTTTGTCAATGACCTTGTTCATGCGTACTTAAAGCAATTCTTAGCTTGATTCAGTTATAAGCAATGATTTAAATGTTTTGGGCATTTTGCACAATAAGATTTTTTTTAATGAAAAAACATAAAGAAACAAGATTGCATTTGAGAAAAATGCTATGCCACCGCATTAATACAACACTAAATAGTAGTGTAGGAACAGATTTTTTTTGTTTCTATTCAATTTTGTAGATTGTCATAATGCATAGATCCCTGACCTATCTAATTCTTATCAGATTAGTGGTTAAATCTGTTGTTAACTCAATAAAAGATCAGAGTAGGAATATATCAATGCACTCAAGTCTAGTGAATTTGGTGGTGAAGGTCATATTTCAAACAGCCTAAATTTCATGACTACATCAAAGGACAACACAGTAAGACACTTTGTCATAATCTAGGTCAGCTGATATCAAAGTTCACTTTACATCTTAATCTGTGCACATGGTTCAAATTTCATAGCTGTACATCAAAGGACAAGAAAGTAGGTCACATCATCAAAAATCTAGGTCACCTGATATCAAAATTCAATTTTACAACTAAAACTGTGCACATGGTCAAAATTTCATTGCTGTACATCAAAGGACAAGAAAGTAGGTCACTGTCCCTTGGGCAAGGCAAAATTTTGGACCCAAGGGTTTAATTCAAAACAATCTTGATACAGGTCCACCAAACAACATTTCAAGTCAAATATCTAAGCTGTAGCTTTCTCCCATTCAGAAAACATTTGTTTTATTTTCTGTTTTTACTATGTGTACATAATGAGAATCACTGCCCCCGGGCACGGCCAATTTTAACACCAGGGGAAAAATTTGAACAACTTTGGTAGAGGACCTATAGATGATATATATAATATAGCAAACATCAAAGCTCTATGCCTTGTACCTTCAGACAAAAATATTTTTTATTTTTTTACTATATGTACATAATGAAAATTAATGACCCCCGGGGCAGAACCAATTTTGACCCCAGGGCTATAATTTGAACAATCTTGGTAAAGGTTCACTTCGCAAAGTCTCATGCCATATATTTAACCTCTAGCCTTTGTCAATTCAGAGAAGAGGATTTTTCAATTCTGAGAAGAGGATTTTTCAAGTTTTTACTTTATACATATAAGGAAAACTATCGCCTCTGGGGCAGTGCAATTTTAACACTAGGGGCATAATTAAAACAACTTTAGTAAAGGACCAATAGATAATACTATATACCAAATATCAAAGCTCTAAGCCTTGTACCTTAAGACAAGAAGATTTTTTAATTTTTTACTATATGTACATAGTGAAAATCAATGACCCCTGGGGATGGGGCCAATTTTGACCCCAGGGCTATAGTTTTTACAATCCTGCTAGAGGTTCACTACATAATGTTTCATGCAAAATATCTTAACTCTAGCCTTTGTAAATCTAGAGAAGATGATTTTTTTAAGTTTTAACTATATACATATAAGGAAAACCTATGGCCCCTGGGGCGGGGCTAATTTTGACACTAGAGGCAAAATTTGAACAACTTTGGTAGAGTACCTATAGATGATATCATTTAACAAATATTAAAGCTCTAAGCCTTGTACCTTCAGACAATAAGATTTTTTTTTATTTACTATATGTATATATTGAAAATCAATGACCCCCGGGGCGGGGGCAATTTTGACCCCAGGGCTATAATTTGAACAATCTTGCTAGAAGTTCACTTCACAATGTTTCATGCCAAATATCTAACCTCTAGCATTTGTCAATTGCTAGAAGAAATTGTTTTAAAGTTTTTACTATAAGTTTTTACTATATACATTTTAGGAAAACCAATGACCTCCGGGGCGGGGTCGATTTTGATCCCAGGCCTATAATTTGAACAATCTGGGTAGAGGTCTACCAGACAATGCCTTATGCAAAATATCTAAGCTCTAGGCTTTTGAGTCTTTACAAGAAGGTATTTTAAGTTTTTACTAAATGTACATATAGTGAAAATCAAAGACCCCCGGGCGGGGCCGATTTTGACCCCAGGGCTATAATTTGAACAATCTTGGTAAGGGTCTACCAGACAATGCCTTATGCAAAATATCTAAGCTCTAGGCTTTTTGGGTCTTTACAAGAAGGTATTTTAAGTTTTTACTATATCTATATATAGTGAAAATCAATGACCCCCGGGGCGGGGCCGATTTTGACCCCAGGGCTATAATTTGAACAATCTGGGTAGAGGTCTACCACACAATGCCTTATGCAAAATATCTAAGCTCTAGGCTTTTGAGTCTTTACAAGAAGGTATTTTAAGTTTTTACTAAATGTACATATAGTGAAAATCAAAGACCCCCGGGCGGGGCCGATTTTGACCCCAGGGCTATAATTTGAACAATCTTGGTAAGGGTCTACCAATCAATGCCTTATGCAAAATATCTAAGCTCTAGGCTTTTTGGGTCTTTACAAGAAGGTATTTTAAGTTTTTACTATATCTATATATAGTGAAAATCAATGACCCCCGGGGCTGGGCCGATTTTGACCCCAGGGCTATAATTTGAACAATCTTGGTAGAGGTCTACCAGACAATGCCTTATGCAAAATATCTAAGCTCTAGGCCTTTTGGGTCTTTACAAGAAGATTTTTTTAATTTATTCTTATAATTCCTTTTGGTTGCCATGGCAACCAGATTTCTGCATGGAATGAAATTCTTTGAACAACTTTGGAAGCGCTTCACCCAAGGATCAATCCTGCCAAGTTTGGTTGAAATTGGACAAGTGGTTTTTCACAAGAAGATTTTTTAAGTTCACTATATAATCTATATAACACACACACACACAAACAAACAAACAAACACACACACACACACACACACGCACACACACACAGGTGAATCGCTATATGCCACCGCATCGCAGATGCTGCGGTGGCATAAAAATATGAAATTTGCACACAAGGTCTTGTTCCAGACATAACAAACATCAAATGTTCGATATATCTCACACCAAAAAAGTTTCAGTCCTGTCAAAGGTGTCCTTTATGTATTTCAAAATGAAGATAATTTTAGCAATACAGCTTCTAGACTAAATCTTACCACATTTGATGGCGTTGATAGAGCATATAACTTTTTTGTGCTTTGAAGTAAAGATTCTAAATTAAAGGGTGAGATAATTCTGTCAATATGAATCTTATCATATATGATAATGGATGATAACATGAAACTTGTAATTGAAATAAATCAATCAAGATATAAAAGGTTTTTTAAACATTCAGATTAAAAACAAAGAGGGCAATGATGCCCCCCCCCCCCCAGTCGCTCACCAAAAACAACTGCTTTTCAGTGTTGGAAATTATCCATTGTCAGTATTTCTAATATCAAATTGGAGCATAGAATATCTTTAAACCATAATTTGAAGAATTCTATACTTACTTTAGTGGCCCTTAAAAGGGGACAATCAAATTAATATGAGCAAACTTGATAAAAAACCACCTAAGAATGCTATAGACAAAATTTGGTGATCATCCATGAATTATTTCAGTAGGAAATGATGTTCAAAGTTTTTTTTCTATTTTTAGCTTTAGCGGCCCCTTAAAGGGGCCAATCAAATTATTATGAGAAAACTCATATGATGATAAAAAAAAAACATCCAAGAATGCTACAGACAAAATTTGGTGATCATCCATCAATTAGTTCTGTAGAAGATGTTTAACTGAATTTCTTTATCTAGCTTTAGTAGCCCCTAAAAGGGGACATCAAATTAATATGAGCAAACTTGATAAAAAACCACCTAAGAATGCTATAGACAAAATTTGGTGATCATCCATGAATTATTTCAGTAGGAAATGATGTTCAAAGGTTTTTTTCTATTTTTAGCTTTAGCGGCCCCTTAAAGGGGCCAATCAAATTATTATGAGAAAACTCATATGATGATAAAAAAAAACACCCAAGAATGCTACAGACAAAATTTGGTGATCATCCATCAATTAGTTCTGTAGAAGATGTTTAACTGAATTTCTTTATCTAGCTTTAGTAGCCCCTAAAAGGGGACAATCAAATTAATATGAGCAAACTTGATACAAGACTTCCTAAGAATGCTACAGACAAAGTTTGGTGATCATCCATCCATTAGTTCTGTAGTAATGATTAAAGGTTTTTCTGTTTTTAGCTATGTTGACCCCTAAAAGGGGCCAATTGAAATGGCATGAGCAAATTTAAGTGTGACTGTCACAAGGATGCTACAGACCAAATTTGAGGTAAATCTGCCCAGCAGTTTCAAAGACGATTGTTGACACATGACGACAGAGCATCCACCTTTGATACTAATTGCTCACCTTTCCTTCGGTTCTGGTGAGCTAATAAATTTTGGAGGAAAATTCATACAAGAGATAATTGTGTAAATATTTGTGCTCAAGTCATGAAGCCTATCACATATGTGGGTGACAAGAATTTAGATTTGAATGAATCCCATAAGAAATAAAGGTTAAAGTAAACAAAAATTTCCTGCACAACTTAAAAACTGCCCATCTCTCCATATTCTCGAGTAAAGCTAATAATGGAGGCAGTGGCAATAAGGTAGATGTTATTGTATGGGGAGTAACTGAACTTTTGTTTCTTCAAAAGACCATAGAGCTTTAGTTCAGTTGCTCAGACTAAAAACTTTATCACATACAGAAAATTATCAAATGTGAATTGATAGTAGTAAGAGTTGCAGCTTCAATCAAGAATATTGTTGAACCCACTATTGAAGGGCCTTTATTTAACGACGCAATTTTTAACCAACATGTCAAGTAAACTGTATGAATATAATACAGCTGCCCCATCCTAAGATATAAATGAAACATTTGCGACAAAACTTCCACTTTATTCAAAACCATTTAAAGAAATCCAAGTAAAGAATCATACACAGTACCAAATTATCAACATATTACAACAGAATGTTTAAAATACTCAACCATTTGTAACATACAGGCAAACTACAGGCATTGCCATGAACTTGCAGTGTGTAACAAAAATCTTACCCAAATTTTTCTTTTATACAATATAATAATGTAGAGAATTCATAATAAACATAATTTGTTCATATTCAACAGATCCAACTTCAAAACACTAATCAAAGAAACAATTTAAATACAAGTTAACATCAGTAACACTTTTTCCTGAATGTTATGATTAAAATAATTGAAGTATAAAACAGGTGTAGTATGAATGTGTACAATATACATGAATTCTTAGATTGGAATTTATAAAGAACTACCTGGAAAGACTTCTTTTTGTTAAAATATAAAATTTCCTGCCTTATAATATTAAGTTCAAAACTACAACAAAATTTTATGTGATTATTTATAAAATACAAGGTATTTTAAAAAAAAAGTCCTTTTCTTCTGCAAGTTAAAGTACATAATTAAAGTCACATATCCCAAGTTAAATGTCATTGACATAATCTGTCCTCCGCATGAGCACATGTTTTTGTTTAGTTTTGTTATTTTCTTCACAGTTTTATTATAAAAGACAATGAGATGAGTCTTGTCAGCTGATAAAGTGTTGAGTGATGACATGAATGTATGTACAAATGCCCTGTTCATGAAGAGTAATGGGGTGGATGATCTACAGTGGGTGGGGAATGTCCGGAGGGTTCTAGTTGTCATTCCTAGCTGCACTCCTTGATCTGGATCGTGATGGAGAACGGCTGAAAGTACAAATGTGTAGCTATTTAAATGGCAATTCTTTCTATTTATCAATCAGACAATTAGTAGATAGTCTGCACCTCTTCGACTAAAAATTGTTAATTTCCCCTTGTCATTAATTTCATCAAACTCATTTTCTGTCATATCAAAAACTGTAAAAGTTATACAGAAATTTCCCATGTCAACTGAAGGATGTAGTGCTTAAGTGCCCCTCCAAGCATTATCTCAGACATGAGGGGGGCAGGGAGCACCAAAGCACTGAGTAGAATAACACATACAACTATATTTAGTTAGAAAATTAGCAAGAAAACGGTTCTAATTCTATCCATCAATCACTTTTAAAAAAGTTACACATCATCTTCATATCATCCCATGTCGAACATATATTCAATTTTAAAACTGGATTTTTAGATTTTTTTTGTCTGCATTACCATTCATGGGAAAATCTACTGAATTTGAAGGAGCTTTAGTTGTATGCAATGGTTACTGCCATATATCTAAGTGTAATGTCCATCGACATGTATTTACTTACTACTTAGTGTAATTATTTAAATTGTGAAATAAAAGGAGACTTATCCTTATGTAAATACAATTATCTGAATTAAATTAAGAATAAGCCTTAAAAAAGTGATTGATTTAAATAAGTGTGCATGAACATTTTCCCCCACATATTACAATCTAACATTTATTGGAAACACACCTGACATATCTGTCTCTGCTGCGGCTGTCTCGTCTGTAATGAAAAATAAAGTCAACAATAAAAACAAGAACTATTAAAGTTTCTTTTTTCTTCAACAGTACACTGTTCATCAGCATCATGCAAAACTGGGATCTAATCTACAAATGAAACAAGACACCTGTATGCAAAAACATGTTTTTTTCTTTCTTCCATGCTACTTTTTACCTTTTTAATGTAACAGAGCTATTATGAATTGATTGTGGACAGTGAACAGTTTAAGAATAAATATGAACTTGGACCCAGTACCCAAAATTTACCACTAGTCTACACCCTCACACCAAAACAGTATATTTTTTGTAACATACGTTTGTTTACTTCAGGAACAGTGAAAAGAAAGCCTTACAACTGCCTATTTGTTAATTTCAATTCAATTTTAGCTATATCAAAAGTGATAACGCTGATGTTATTGGTTTTATGAACAGAACATAAAATGGTATGGTTACAGTGTACAACATATTATTTATTATTATCATCCAAAGACAGATATGTGTAAGGTTTTTGTCTTTTCCATAAGGAGTAGTAGACAGAATAACTTCAAGAGCAAAGAGCAATAACTCTGGATTAAAGTCAGACATTTTTTGCAAATGATAAAATAATGCAGACAAATATTTTGCATGTACATGTATACATAAAAAATTCAGACTTGTCTGAACCAAATATAATTCTAGTCATTTCTTTAAACTGTTAAAGAAAACACCATAAAACCATATTTTCCAAACAAAAAAATGTCTTTAAATAATTCATCCAGTAAAAAATATTGGTAAAAAGTGATATTTCGTTAGAAGGTAACTTAACAACCATGGTATAAAACACCTACCCAGCATATCTGTCGCGACTACGGTCACGTCTGAAAAGGAAATAGCAGACTCTCGTTAGCCTTTGAGAATACCTCAAACAAACTTATATAACTAGTATAGAAATATTACTATTTATAATGATTTTAAAAAGCTTTGTGTATGTTTGTGCCTATATGTATTTATCAATAACTTGTATGTCATTCATTTATTTTTTCGGCACTAATTACCGTAAGCATTAGAGAAAATGCTGGGCTTGCCACTATTGTCATTGTAAGGAAATGAGCTGTATTCTTTCTAATTTTCTATGTGTTTAGAACATCATATATCAAACAACATAATATTCAGATTAAACAGCTTGTAACACACTAGATATAAAGATTATTTCTCAAAACATTTAAACAACCCAATAATTCTTAATTCAAACTTATTTTCACTCATATGATATATTTTCACTTCTAACAAAAATTCCCAATCAAACTGTTGAGACTGAATTATGGCCCCTGACCATTATTACTCACCCTCTCTTCTGATCACGACTCCTGCTTCTACTTCTGGTGTAACTCCTCCTTCCACGTGACCTTGACCTGCTTCGTGACCTGAAACAAACAAGGTCATTCAAATTGATTTAACAAAATTCTCAGATATTCAAAGTTCTAGCCATTAAAAGTTTTGTGAGAGCATGATTATAGAAATGATTTTTTACTTTCTTCTCGCTTAAAAAAATTTTTTCTCCTCAGAAAATATTCTTTCTAAATTACTTACATTACTATATTTAATTTGAAAAATAGTTAAAAAATTATTTTCTTGTTCATCATTATTCAACATATTATACTTCTGTATGACAGATATATCCCTGTAAATATGCAATATTCAATATTTTGGATTGTAACCCTAGTGAATACTTACAAAGCTTGGAACTGAAAAATCAATGTTCAACTTCTGTTTACAACAATATTCCAGTGTTCTCACCAGTTACATTTGAATAATTTATTCTACTTTAATAAACAGGATTTGTACCCAAAAATTATCTGCAAAATGCATTTCATGATTTATATTTTTTTATCTTGCAAATCTTGTAATGTATATAGTGGAAGAAATTAACAAAATTTGAAGCATTTATTTTAAAACTTTCTGATTAGAGATGTAATTGACTTTGAAAGATTTCAGGTTATAAACATTATCTGAATTTTCTTTTTCAAATAAAAGTTATTTATATTTACATACATAAACATTTACAGAATTTTAAGTATAAAATGTTTCTGTTTGAAATGAACTTGGACTTACAAAAGATAATAAAATTTTCAGTAACTTACAGAGCTAATTGACCACAAGTACACACTGTTAGAGCAAATTTTTTTTTTAAAAATTTGCCCATTTAACTTCATACATCAGTGCCTTAAACATATATTATCTACCCCTAATCTTATTTTGTTATCAATTACATCCCTAAGTTTACCAGCCCAGTAAGAACACTGTAATACATATAAGGAGACTCAGGCTTTGGAAATTCCATAAGAAACGGACAAACCCATTACCAATTGATGTGAAACCAAAGACCGGAGTTCTGAAATGACTTACGCTTTCATACAAAGCTGTGAAGCTGAACATTTTGTAGATCAAGTATGTAAAGTGTCTCAAATCAAAGAAGAGTTGAGCTGAATTTCACAAAGGCTTCAGCACAGAATTTCACTGACCAGCGACTCATGTAGGTGACAACGGATTCACCAATTTTAAATCATTTTTTTGTGGCTTAGTAATAACATTATCATTCATTTCAAAGATATCAATATTCGCAATTTGCTGATTAAATGCCTTGTGTTGTGAGATTTCGAGATGAGATCTAATACATGAGCCAATGTTGATCTCAAAGATGACGAGTGACGACTCGAGGTGATTCGAAGGTGGATGTTTACAGGCTATGTTAGGTGGTGGTGTTTCTTAGTCTAATGCAGTACTTTTTTTAGATGATTCAATGTTGGACGATCAATACTCTTAGAGCGATGTGATCTTTGTGCGGACTCGAGTGATGGATGATCTATCGTGAAGATCAAGTCACTGGGATGCTTATCAAAGAGTGTGGAAACATTTCAAGCTCTCTTTTGATGCAGATCAATATTGCTGACATTTGAGACAGAAATCTGCAAAACGGGGAAGTACAAACATTTAACAATCTCTCTAAAAACTGACTTTAAACTGTTTTGAAGAGAACTTTGTCCAACCTTTTAGACACACCCATTTCATTAAATACAAGTTAAAATACCCTATACTTACATATAAATCAATTGAAAACTATTTGATTATGTTATTTCGAACATCTTTTAATCACTGGTGTTATTTATTTTAACAAATTTAAAATTTCTTTGAAGATGTTGGAATTTGTTAATCTCAAATACAAAAAGTTCTATATGTTTGATATGCTTTGTAAACATTTCATTGAATTCAGACATAATTTTTTTTTCTGTATATGCATACCTAAATTAAATTTAACACAATTTCACAAAAGCATGTATACAAATACCAACATCTACATGTTAACTACATAAACACCGCTAAAAAATAGCAACCCTTTTTTCAACCCTCTGCTTTTATAGCATCCTAGCTGAAAACAATTTGGCAGTCATTAACATTAGCTGAAAATTGTGTAAACTTGACTATTAACTATCTATCTTGATATTAAAGAGATGTTGTTAGTAAATATAATGACCTTAAGAAAAATAACTATTCATACCCTGAAAATAACAAAAGGATTGTGTGAAACAGACAGATAACTATTTTTTTTAATATAACATGACAGAAAACAACAAATGTGTGCCCATATTGTGAACATATACCCAAGTAAATAACACTGATAATTTACCTAGAGTATCTCCTGCTGCCACGTCCACTTCTATGTCTTGGACAGTCATAAGCATAATGGCCCGTCTCTCCACATTCGTAACATCTGTCTTCTGGATGGAATGGTCGTCTGCCACCTCTTCCTCCCCCACCTCGGCCACCTCTCAGCCATGGTTTTGGGCGTACCTTTCCTGTGGAATGCTCTACTCTTATTCGAGAACCACACAGACTCCTGAAAAAGAATTTTCTTCAGAATGATATAAATCAATACAAAAAAGTCAGTTAGTACCACAATCTCAGTATCTGTAAATTATTCTTTTAAAGCAGTAGGGACACAAACAGAATAACAGGCAATACTTTTGTTTTGTATACTCTTCTTTCTTACAACTCATGAGTGCATATTTGTAGAATAATTTCATTGTAAAACTATTGAACAATCTTATTTTGATCCGAGACATATCTTTACCGTTATAATTATACAGAAACTAACTTTTCACTACTGTCTCCAAATCATAAATTTTCATTACATTTGTAAATTAATTATCATGGATTAGTAATGGGTCTTTGTTTCTAGTATCAATGGACAGAAAATTCTTGGATTAAAGTTCAATAAAAATGTAACAACTTGTACTTACGTGCCATCTAAACCTCTTACTGCATCTTCAGCATCTCTTGGATCTTCAAACTCCACAAAAGCAAATCCAGCAGGATTTCTGGCTACCCAAACACTTCTTAATCTGCCGTAGTAACTGAAAGCTCTTTCTACATCCTTTTCATTGCAATCACGTGCTAAGTCTCCGACATAGATCTTGCAATCCAGATCACTTCTTCTTGACATGGTTAGCTGTTGATGTAATTAAAAGATCTAGGTAATTTCTATTTTATTTATTTAAAATTGTACAGTACTAAAAATAGTGTATGGTCTGTTACTAAAAATAGATGCTAGAATTCCAAAAATTTGAAGTCCCGCGAGATTTCTTTGAAAGCAGACTCCATAGGTAAACAATCTCTAAATATTTCCCAAACAAATAGTTGGGTACACGATGTCATTGCAGTTTCATTTTAAAAAATAAACATGAATTGATTCAAAATTTATTTGTAAAACGGTATTTTTTTTTACCCAAATTTGATAAGGGTGATTTTTATAGTTTTTCCTGTACTGCACACGAAATACAAAATTCGGCTATACCCCGGGGTCTAAACCAGGAGTATATATAAGGTTCATTCCGTTTTCTCTAGTGTACTATATATAGAGTGGGTGGACTAACGCTCGGCGTAAAAATACTATATTTCATATGGCAAATTCAAATCAACGTCAACAAACCTCAATGTTATATGTCCATTTTCAAGACCGATGATATTGTTTTAAATAACCATTGTGTAAAATTCGCTAATCACATAAGCACATGCATGGCTGGAGCTATAGATAGTCCGGATAAACAAGAGTGGTTTGCGTGAAATTGTACCATAGCTCGGCGTACAATACTACATTATGCAGGATTGTTTTTCGAATAAAATCTCTTTTTTATCTCATGAAGAAAACATATTGAATAAATTGTAACAACCAAATAAGGTTCATACATTTACAAGTATCCAACTTTTAGTTTAAATTTTACAGCCACAGAACTCTAGTGTTAAAAGATTTTAATAAGAGATTAATACACGGCAGATTAGGGCCGGAACGTGATAATCGGCCCGCAAAATGAATAATGGCCCCCCGAGGGCTTCAGTCCGAGGTCATTATTCATTTCAGGGCCGATTATCACCTTCCGGCCCTACTCTGACGTGTATTAATGTCTTTAATACACTTGGTATATCTAATAGTAGCAATTTAAAAAAAAAAAAAACAACAATAAAACAACAACAACAAATACTTTGAAGTTCTTTCGTTGAAATTCTTGTCTACACTTCTACTGTTCTGTACTGTACAGAGATGTTGACTGTTTGTGTGTTCAAAGCAGTAAAATCTAGAAGCAAGCTTTATTTTCATTTTTTTGGGAATGAATTTGTTGTATTATTTCTTCAAATTTCAATAGTAACAAAAATGTGTTTGTACTAAATATGCTTAAGCTCTCATAATAAAAATCAAGCGATTCGTGCTGACAACCTAGTCCTAATTATAAGACCTATACGTAACCTATTTCATATTTATCATTCATTAATCTGATATTTTACATTTTTCATTTTCCATGTTACGTTAGGTCTTAACAGATCTTTGCAAAATCGTGTAGCAAAAAAAATGACATTAGACATCGATTTAGATCTAATGAATTTAAACAATTAAAACAGCCTGTATTTACATTAATTTTGACCTATTTATAAACAAAACTAAAAAAAAATACCTTTTAACAAAATAATTTAACTGTCACATCCGAAAAGTCATGATTAAATCCTCTCATTTAATTAAATTCCTTGTACAGCCGATATACAAATGGCCGCCATAAAGTGCGAGAAATCTGATTGGCTAATACAAATGCAAGCGTTTAAATGAGTCCAGAAGTTTCTAACGGAATATTTTTTTAACGAAATAATTGCCCATGCACCGTCAGTGTGTTCGAATATATTTTTCCGTTCAAAAAATTGGAATCAATCTGTAAAACGCTTTACTTAACCAGTATGGCCGATGAGCGAAATAGACTGATATTTCTATTTTATTTTTAATTGGTAAGTACATTGTTTGAAAGTTTTTGTTAATGATAGACCATGCAATTGAAAGAACAGAAGATAAGCTTTTGAATAAAGCTTGAAAGGCAAGCCAACAGACATTTTTTTAATTTTTCAAAATGCTACGCGTTTATGAGCAATAACTATTAGACGTCAGGCTTGACCAACATAAAACTATAACAAGCCTGTAACGTCTAATCTATTGGACTAGCTGACAACCTACTTTTACAGTTAACTGTTTGATGACGTAAAATATGACGTCATTGTTTCAGTTTGTGCACATGCACATGTTCTGCGGGCTGATAACTAGTTCTCGGCCCCGGGCCGCAAACTCATAATAGGTCACGTGACAATCATAATCAGGTGAAATCATAGGCAATTTTGTTACTATATATAGTAACAAGTGTATTAATAATTTATATGTTGGGGATTACATACGGTGTTCGTCTGTTATTAGCATTGTCACGTGACTTTACCAGCAGTGAACCACACCAGGATAAAATGGTGAAAGATGTAAATAAAAGCACCAGTGACCTAAATCGGAGATAACTCGAGACATTTTCAGATATTCTAAAAAGATATTTTTTTATGCCGAGCATTGGTATGCGCCGAGCATTGGTCCAACCTCTCTATAAGTTTTACTCCTGAAAAATATCCTCCAGTACTTTATTTCGACGCATCTTAATTACGACGCCATTTTTGTTTTGACCTCGATTTCGTTTTGGGGTTTCCGTGTGACGTCATTCCCGCGCTTTTTTGTAAGTTAACATTTCGGTGATTTCTATCAGCGAAAATGTGGAAAGTTGGCGATTTTGACGTAATCTTTTCGTACTTTTTAATAAAAACACTTAAAAATGATGTTATTTCTTATTACTAATTTTGTATAATTTTGAAATTATAGTTTTCTCAAAATTGATAAAATGACAGTCGGACCAGCCGACACCCTAACTCGCCGCTATTTTTAGAAAGCCATGAGATAGTATTATGGCATGGTATGTGACCACCAAATATATAATTCACTGTGTAGGAAGGTGTACTCGTTAGCTCATTATTGTGTGACTATGGATGCATTTATATTAAAGTTTGTATTCTATTAAGTTCTTTTTTTTTGTTATGTTGCTTAATTATTAATATTATCTATGTTATTTTTTACAGATCCCTGAAGTCAAGATCCGGAATTATTCACCAACTTCAATGACAACAGCTATTTATTTTTTTTTAAATGCAGGGAGACATAATTACTGCTGGTCAATATGCTGTATTGTATATCTGCTACTGGCATAAATTCAGCATTGCTGAATGGTAGTACTCCTGTGACAGATGGTACTGTTTCAGAGAGTGCTTGAAGCATATGATTTAAGCTCTATCTCCAATCACATCTGATTTCTTCCAGAAAGGTCTGAATCTTGCCCAGTTGTTATATTTTATGATCATAAGCATAGATATCACATCAATTTCAATATTTTTCAATGTGCAAGACAAGAAATGATTATTTTACTTATTCACTTGCTCATACATGCAATGTTCTACAGCCCATGGATATCTATAGGTTGTTTCAGGCCTTTGAAAAACATTTCAATAGGTGCGGACATAAAATTTGAGAGACCTGTCTTGTCAGAGTCTTTCAAATAGAAATTATTGTGAAAGACCCTGGTCCTGTGAAAGGTCAATCACTAAATTACATAATGACAAATGTAAGCTTGAATTCAGTGCCTATTTAAATATAAAGCACTGTTATCCAAGATTTTGCAGTCTGTTTTGAGAAAGCCTTTGACAGTCTAAACTCTAACTTCTCCCTTTCACTGATTTACAGCAAGAGAAATCTCAGTCAGAAGACCAAGCCATGCAGCCAGCCAGGACCAGGATTTAAACCTTCTTTCCTGCCTGAAAATGAGCCACTCATTGAGTCTGACACTGTTCCTGTTATATCTGAAACTGTCTCTCCTGCTTCTTTTTTTCTTGTACAAAGAAACCTCACTGACATGTAAAAAGCCACCTACTACTGAAAGAAAATAATTTAGCACAATTTTGAGTGGTAGGGCAATAAAACGGATGTTATCTTTGTTGTTTTGGTCTACCTGTAATCATTGTAAAGCATGTTTGAATTTAGTCTTCTCAAAAAACTGAAATCCTGATTAACTGATATAATTGTCATCTTTTATTTATTTACTTTTGTGCTTGAAATGTTTCGCGCTGTTTACAAAATTGCTGTACATCATTCTCGCAGTGAAAAGGAAGTGTACTTTCGTTTTAGTAAGATTAAATATAGAAACCAATCAAATGCGTCGTTTCTCTGTACTCTCATATCCGCCATATTGGAAATCTATGCTTGTCATATTTTGATTATTTTTGTGTTAACGATAGTTTTTAGTTAATGAAAAAAGTTGTAAAAGATGAAGAAATGAATAAATTTTTCACTGCTTAGATAATTTGTTAGTTGTCACCTTATTTTGTTACGGTAAATAGTGATTGTTTCTTAGGTGCGTCGGAACTAAGTACACTAGGATACATAGGGGTCTAAACCAGGAGATTGCCCAAAATACTGGTAGCCTTTGCAAATAGGGTTGACCAGACTGGGGTTGACCCATAGCTTTACAGTTGCAACGTCAAAATAAAAGCGACATATAAAGTCATGGAAGCCAGAGCTATGTGACGTATGTTTATTCGAAATGTATTGAGTTTTCGACAAAAGGCGACATGCCCGATTCTTTATTTTTGGAAGGTATCACTTCTAACAAGAGCGTACAACAACGCAGTAAACATTTCCAATATCAAATAGTACACTTTGATATTGAACCTTACCTGTGTTACTGAATGAAAACTTTTTGAATGTTTAATGGAACATTGAATTGATCATATGTAAAATGTTGTTTGTCGCGCGTTTTCCAAAATGGCCGAATCCACCTTTCATATGTTAGCGCATGCGCACAACACAAACAGTAGGTTTCGATTTTCTATTGTGCTGAAGGTTTTCGTTTGAAACCATAGTCACTATTAATACACGCTATGAGCCCACATGGAGCTTAAATTAAAGATTGCCATGAATGTTTATTCGCACATAATATTTATTATGTTGTATGTGCTCATTTACCCCTTTAAAACAATATCCAATACTGGTTGCAGGTATAACGCAGACACTAAATTACATATTTTTTTATTTTTATGTCTGTTTTCTTCTAAACATGGAGCTATAATATATATTGTATCTAAACTAACATACAAACATATTCATGGAAGTAGAAACTGGTAATGAAACGAGGAATACAAACATGGTCTTTTTACCCAATATGGAAAATCAACATTAATCAATTATTTTTACATTTTATATGTTTTATTTATTTTTTGTTGATGTTTCAACTATTTTTCAAAAATCTTTCCCAAGTCAGTGGCCTGTGGTCAATACAATTCTATAACTACATTATGGTAGTTTAGTAAAAAGAACGTTTGGGGCAGTTTTTTTCCAAAGTCAATGGCTTTTTTAAACAAAATGTTGACGTAATTTATTACACATTATAAATTTTACCAAATTAAAAAATATCTTAACATTTTGTTCTTCTCCTACTTACTATAGGTGGCCAAGCGTTTGTTTGCTGAAAAACACAGTAACGTTACTGTTATATTTTTTTTATCAAATTGTTGGGTTTATCTATGTGACTGAGTTTATCTCTTAAACCAGTATATACGAGCTAATGTACTATAAGTATTTAACCCGTAACCTATGGAAACGAAAGTGACCAGCCTTTGCCACCGGCCAGTCTGAATACAGTGCAATCTGAACAGGCTCATATTATTGGTAGCAAAAGCACTACTGGGGAGTTTAAGCGAGCTAAAGGTGCATCAAATCCAATTTGTTCTTATGAGACCAGAGACATGGTTATAATAAAATGATTACCCGCAAAGCGAAATTCTAACAATTTCTATGGTTACAATATGTTACATTAATAACACACTGAAATGCTCTTGTAAATGCATTAAAAAAACATTTTCCATAAAACCCACTTGGACTGAAGTATCTTAATTTTAGTCTTCTTGCCTTGTTTCGTCGGGGCTATGTATATGATTTTGTTGTTGCTCTACTTTCCTTTAAGACATCGACTAATTTTGTAATCTGTTGGTAACTCAGTTCACATATTTAGGTAGTGATTCCCTTTCATTTTGAATGGTAAGATCCAAGAATGGAAGTTGGTCAAATCAGAGGCATAGATACATGTTATATATGTCTCTGGTCAAGTCCATTTAAGAAATTTTACATGTTTAGGGTTAAAAAATTTGCTTGTGATGACAATATAATTATATTTGCTTTTCCTTTGGATTGCACCAAATTAAGTAGACAAGCAAGATCAACAATGGAGAGCATTGTTCACGAAAGGCAGCTCTCACAATGTTCCAAAGTAATGGCCCCAAAAGGGACAGGAACAGATAAAACGAGGAGAAGGTGCGGTCATATATTAACCGCACCAAAAGGGACAGGAACAGATAAAACGAGGAGCAGGTGGAGAAGGGGAGATTAAGTCTAATTATATGTGTAAGTTTCTGTAGGGAATAGGGGAAATTAGGAAAGGCTGGATGGGCGAAAATGGACAGGAATTTAAACAGATGAATAGTTAGAATTTCGCTTAGCGAGTAATAATGTTATTTACGATATCTCGTCTCATAGGAACATTTTGGATTTGGAGCACCTTTAGCCGCTCAAACTCCCCAGTAGTGCTGTTCCAAGGCGGTGTCCCTCTTTGTTCCTAGAGATGTGTATCTTCTGTTTTGTCAATTGAGTTGACACTTGTTGTATTACAGTTTAATTGTCGACAACGGTAAGTGTTCGTTTTGTACCCCCTCCCTGACCTCCGACCATTTCCCCTTTCACCCTTGTCAGCTGTTTGGTTGAATACTTACTGTGGTTTTCCTTGGTTTAATTAAGTGTTGTATGTTTTGCCGTTTCGTCATGCAGTGTCCCCTTTGCTCTCTCCTGCGTTTGTTCGGTGTCTTTTGGGTTCCGTGCCGATGGTCCGGTGTTACTGGGTGGGGGTTGGTGGGTGGGGGGGGGGGGGGGGGTGGGGTTAAATATATTAATTTTAGCTCGATTACGAAACGAGTTCTTACAAATTATATTAATCACTTTCCAGTCCGCTTTCCGGAGCCAACCAGTACTGGTGGCCGTGACCCGATTAGGGCTCGAACCCATGATCCCTGGGTTTAGAGGCAGACACATTAACCACTAGGCCACCGCTCCCCTTTGGAGGCTGCGTTCATAGAATGCCGTCTTTGTTGATTTGTTCTACTATTGTATTATCCATCAAATCATCCGATCACTTTTATTCAATATGAGCAGATTAATTAAGCTTGAAGATTTTTTTTATCTGCCAGGCTATGTTCATGGTGTTAGACCTCCAATGGTTCCCATGTGAAACTCACTATTTTTTATATCTTAAATATAATATGCCTTTCGTCAAAAGAAAATAAATGTTTGAATGTATTATGCATTGTATTATGAAATTGTTACTTCCCTTACACTGCACTACAAAGTAAAATAATGATCTGTTTATCTCCCTGACTCCAATATTTATGTACGTGGCCAATATCCGTTGAAAATTAGTTGCTGTCGCCCTGTTTCTTACGGTGGAATAGAGGTGACATTTGCAGTTTTATTTTATCTCGTGGCCACGACTTATTATCTTGTGGCCACAACTTATTATCTTGTGGCCTCAAGATATTATATCGTGGCCACGAGTTATTATCTTGTGGCCACGACTTATTATCTCGTGGCCACGAGTTATTATCTTGTGGCCACGACTTATTATCTTGTGGCCACGACTTATTATCTCGTGGCCTCAAGATATTATCTCGTGGCCACGACTTTATCTCGTGGCCACGACTTATTATATTGTGGCCTCAAGATATTATCTCGTGGCCACGACTTATTATCTTACGGCCTCAAGATATTATCTAGTGGCCACGAGTTATTATCTTGTGGCCACGACTTATTATCTCGTGGCCACGAGTTATTATCTTGTGGCCACGACTTATTTCAGCCAATGAAAATGGTCGTTTCATCTTGAACAAAAGTTAATATCACTAAGACTTTATATCACACTGGCCACAGCTTTCACAAGAGCGGCGGGTCAAACGCTGCGGCGGTGAAGAAGGGGGACGTTTTATAATTCTTCTTTTTTTATATGGTCAGGTGTTTCTTTCATTCATCTTTTAAGATATACTTTGCTTAAATTTAATATAAGAAAATATAAATAGTTGTTACATAGTCCCTTTGTACATGTAAACATAAAATAAGCATATTTTGACTTCACAGATAGTTGATATGTTATGTTTAAAATTCTGCACAATATAGGTGTTAACCATGAATATATGTAGTGTCAGTTTTTTAAGTAAAGATTACTTGACCTGCTATAGGGAATGCAGCTTCCTGTATATAGTTTATTGATTTCTTTATTCAAGTCAGACGCATTAAGTTAGAATATCATAGATTTAAATAAATTTCTGTGATTTTAATATTCAAGGATGAGCACGGTTTATCTAATGTGAAGTCAAAACATGTTTATTTTATGTTTTCAAAGAGACAGTGTAACAATTATCAATATTTTCTAATATCAAATTTAAGCAAAGTATATCTTTAAAGATGAATGAATGAAAGAAACACCTGACCATATAAAAAAGAAGAAAGGGGTACACTAATAACTATAAAACGGCCAACGCTGCAGCGTTTGACCCGCCGCTCTTGTGACACTTTGGCCAGTGTGATATACGGTCGTTGTGATATTAACTTTTATTCAAGATGAAACGACCATTTTAATTGGCTGTAATAAGTCGTGGCCACAACATAATAAGTCGTGGCCACGAAATAATATGTCGTGGCCACAAGATAATAACTCGTGGCCACGAGATAATATCTTGAGGCCACGAGATAATATCTCGTGGCCACGACTTATTATCTTGTGGCCACGACATAATATCTTGAGGCCACAAAATAATAAGTCGTGGCAACGAGATAATAAGTCGTGGCCACGAGATAATATCTTGAGGCCACGAGATAATAAGTCGTGGCCACAAGATAATAAGTCGTGGCCACGAGATAATAACTCGTGGCCACGAGAAAATAAGTCGTGGCCACGAGATAATAACTCGTGGCCACGAGATAATATCTTGAGGCCTCAAGATAATAAGTCGTGGCCACGAGATAAAATTAAACTGCAAATGTCACCTCTATGCCACCGTAGTAATGCCATAAATATGAGACCAACTTCTACGAAATCACGATTACTTTAAAAGTGCTGAATTTCTTAGATGATTTGATTAAACAGCTGAAAGTATTATAAAAGCAATGGTCATGTCCAATGGACGAATTTCTATCACATGTATGGCATTTAAATGTGGCTGCTAAAGATTTTAAGAGGTGGAGGATGGGGAATTAATGGCAAAAGACATGTAAAATAAAGCAAATTTGCCGACTATAGATCTGAGTAACTTTAAGTGCGAATTGCCAAATATTGTCACCGCTAATTACTTCCAAGCTCTTGTAGCCAGCAAGCCTGATTGTTGAACGTTTCTGTATATAGAAGTACTTAAATGGATACACATAAAATGCCTATGTGTATAAAGTTATTAATTGAATATTTCACTTTGTCCTTAAATATGTCACCAAATCGTGTAATTTTGCGAAAAGAGCATATAATTATGTATGTTTCAGTTCTAACAGTTAAAACAAATTGTTCTACTATGCTAGTTGATGTTTTTAAATGTTGGTTAATGGTGCGATATGGTTCTATAATTTTATTATTTTGAACAATATCGGAACATAAATGCTAAACTAATGTCACAAGAATCCCACGCTTCTGGTTTCATAGACGTTGTTATTATCAAACCGTGTTGGACGACCTTCGAAGTATCTACTTTTGACTATTTTGAAAATTCAAAGTTCACATTGAAAAAGATGTAAACAAAGCATATATAAACAAGGATACTAAAACATTGCGACAATAACGAGATAAGACCGCATTTTAATTTTTATTACAATCATAACCGTTAGCAAAGTGTGTGTTTGTTTTAGGAAAATGTCGGCCACTTTGCAAAGAAAGCTCGAGTACTTTAGTAACGACATTCGACGGTCTATGTCTTCATTATGAAGGCAGGGCAGTCTAAAAATCAGAAATTTCTGAACTTAAAATAGATAATTTGAATATTATATAGTTTCATTTTCATTAATTTCCATTAGGTTCATGAAGGTATGACCATCCTTATGCATTAACTCTGCATTGAATAGTTCAATTAGGCTAGAACTACTATGTTAAACACATGGAAACTTAGGGCTTTGGGTTCAAAGCCCAGAAGGGTAAACTTTTTTTCCTTTTTTCTTTTAACATTATTTAAATATTTCTCATATCCCATTTGGGTAGAAAAAGGGTTTGATTTTAATTATTTTATTAATGTAGGTATTTATTTGGCTAAATAATGCTAAATTTAATCTGATATTTTCTAAGTGCAATAAAATCAAAACCAGATGGTAAAAGTATTTAATATTTTACAAGATTAACCAATATACTTTTAAGGAAACTTTGAAAACAGGCACTTATTTTAGTAAATTTTAGGGATTTTTTTAGATTAGGCGCTCAAAATAGGAAATTGGCCAAAACGTGTTTAAACAGTGTTGAGTAGGGTAACATTTTAATACATATTTCATATATTTTGAGTAGAAACAATTATTTTGCATATGTGGATTGTTAGCTGAATGTTACATTTTGTTTATCACCAAAAATTAATGGGAAAACCTTTTCATAAGGATCTTATTGTTGATTATTTAAAGGTTCCTTATTTCTGAAAAGGCCTTTCTAACAGCCAAGATTAAATTCGGTAAAGGGGACCATAACTTGATTTCTGTACGGTAAAGGTTGTTTAAATTTTGCACACATGTGTCATTTAAGGTATATATCTGACCTATGTTGTCAATTTTTCAGTTCCTTATAGTGCCTTCAAAATGCTATTAAAATTGTTTTTGGCAATCCATTACAGTTTCCAGAATGGTATTCATTGAACATTAAGCTTAACCATCTATTGCTTCTTGGCCATTCGTAAAGTTATGTAAAGTTAATAAGTGTTTTGTATGAAGAAAATATACCACTTTGTACTTCAATATCAAATTATTTCATATTCAAAGCAGACTTTCTTCAACCAATGGTCATCTAAAATGCTTTAAATCTGGTTTTAAATAATGTTTTCCTCTGAGGAAAATCGTATTAATTTCTAAGGTTTACTTCCTCTGTTGCTTTTGAAATACACGTACCGGTAATGAATATCTAGCAATAGCAATGGCACCATTGCAACAATTTAAGTGAGTATTGTAAGTTTTGTTAAATTACTTCTTGGGAAATGCACTGCAACCTATGCTCCTGCTTCACATACCTACATAAAACAAGAGCCACCGCCGGGCGGGGGCAACGCTCGACTTTTTACTTTTTCTAAACGCAAACATAGAAAGGTTTGAACATATATTGATGTTTCCTTTTTATAAATTTAGTTGGTCTGTCTTGTCACATTAGTTTTGTTTATATATTTTGTATATATATGAATAGAAACATTAAGCATATTTCTAAAAATAGCAACAGTACGCAATTTCTAAAAATAGCAACAATGACGCAATTTCTAAAAATAGCAACAATGACGCAATTTCTAAAAATAGAAAAAATGACGCAATTTTTAAAAATAGAAAAAAATGACGCAATTTCTAAAAATAGAAACAATGACGCAATTTCTTAAAATAGAAAAAAATGACGCAATTTCTAAAAATAGCAACAATGACGCAATTTCTAAAAATAGAAAAAAATAACGCAATTACTAAAAATAGCAACAATGACGCAATTTCTAAAAATAGAAAAAAATGACGCAATTTCTAAAAATAGAAAAAAATGACGCAATTTCTAAAGATAGAAAAAAATGACGCAATTACTAAAAATAGCAACAATGACGCAATTTCTAACAATAGAAAAAATGACGCAATTTCTAAAAATAGAACAAAAATGACGCAATTTCTAAAAATAGCAACAATGACACAATTTCTAAAAATAGAAAAAATGACGCAATTTCTAAAAATAGGAAAAAATGACGCAAATTCTAAAAATAGAAACAATGACGCAATTTCTAAAAATAGAAAAACATGACGCAATTTCTAAAAATAGCAACAATGACGCAATTTCTAAAAATAGAAAAAATGACGCAATTTCTAAAAATAGAAAAAACATGACGCAATTTATATACATGTATATATATGTATGTATATATATATATATATATATATATATATATATATATATATATATATATATATATAAATGTGTGTGTATATATATATATATATATATATATATATATATATATATATATATATATATATATATATATATATATATATAATACATATACTATACATACACACACACCGATAAATGCACAATCTGAGAAAATTCAGTAATATAACCTTCAAGGTCAAGGTCATTAAAGAGCCCAAGCAAATTTGGGTTTGATAAACAACAAGGTCTGGTCCTTAAGAATGTTCTGTTATAATATGAAGTTTATCCCTTCAAAAAATAGCAAAGTTACAGTCAGTTACTGCAAAACAATGAAAATTTCAATAATTTGACCTTCAAAGGCAATGTCATTAATGAGTGAAGGTCAAGGTCTTTCGGTATATTTTTAACAGTTATCTTTGAAGATTATTATGTTCAAGTTTGAAGACAATCCATTCAAAAATAACAAAGTTACAGCCAATAATAGCCAAAAAAATGAAAATTTCAATAATTTGACCTTCAAAGTCAAGGTCATTGATGAGTGAATGTCAAGGTCTGACTGGTTATTTTTAAGGGATATCCTTGAAAATTATTATGTTCAAGTTTGAAGACAATCCATTCAAAAATAACAAAGTAACAGCCAATAACAGCATGAACAAGCAAAAATTGGACTTTTAACCTTGAAGGTCAAGGTCATTTATGGATGAAGGTCAAGGTTAGTGTGGTCTACTGAAAGGTCTTGTCCCAAGGGTTGTTGTGGCCAAGTATGAAGACAATACACCAAGAAATAAAAAAGTTATGATCCAGGTACAAGTTTTCGGACGGCAACGGCAACGGCAACGGCAACGGAGACGGCAACGCCGACCTGACTATAACAATACCTCTACTTTTTTTTTCAAAAAAAAAAAAGTCGAGCTAAAAAAACCCGAATGGCAAGAGAAACATATATATAGAGGTTACTAGGCATGCCAACTTTAGGTCGTTGACTTTGAACCAATTAGTCCTTAACTTTGTGGGTATCAAACCCTTCCAATGATTTTTTATTTTTATACCTGAGATAAAAGGCTCATGAGGTCCTCAGATGTAAAGCAGGTATTTGACCTTCAAGTGTCGGTACGACTTAATCTCAAACAGTATCAACGTTTGTATTTCAAATATTTTGATATAAATTTGTATCAATAGGTAATAAGCATATTCAAGATAGATAATTATATATCTTTTGTAGCCTCCATTGCGAGTAATGCATTTCGCATTAATTGACGTCATTTTCCACTAAGATAGGAAATATATAAAATGGTTGTTAAGATACAAAATGTATCCCGTTGTTATAACGAAATAAGGTGTTATACATGATTAATACCCCTTGCCATACTCTGACGTGCCAACTGTCTGCTTTCATACGCAAACATGTTATAAAAAAGCTTTTATAAATTAAAAATCACACATACACTCAAATGCGTAGATTATTTAGGAAATTGTTTACAAAAACAATCAAAACTAACATCTCCAACAAACAGGAGTGTCCAACAGCAAACCTTTGAAAATATGGTCATTTTCGTCATCGGAAATCATTACTGCGATTCATTCAAAACAAATATTGGAAAACTGTTTCCTTGGAAACGATTACATTTCAAAAGAACTCGTTTCACCAAGATGAGTATATGTCATTTTCAAGACGGAAAAACAGGAAGAATTCGGTCTGTTTTCTCTAAGTCAAGTACTTCACTAGGCGTGAATCCCAGAAAATCTCTGATACTATAGTTATAACATGTATATATATGCTGCAAGAAGCGGGACCATTATTCATTTTGCGGACCGATTATCCCCTTCCGGACCTACTCTGCAATTTATCAATCTCTTAATAATCTATACATTTACATAATAAGGTACATGAAATAAAATTTACGGATTGAGTAGGAAGTTTGAAAACACTTTACTTTATTAGAGAAACGATAAATGATTATAAATAAATAAATAAATAAATAAATAAATAAAGCTGAAAAGTATAAACCAAGCGATTAAGAATAAAATTAAATAAGTAACTTATTTCAAACGCTTAATATATTAAATTCAGTCACAGGAATATTCCTGCAATAAATAACAAAGCATGGCATTTTCAACTGGTATGATAATAAATCACAATGTAACTTTTTTTGCAATATCTTCACTCACGTTGATATCCGCGTGAGAAAGGAAATAAACTTCGTTGCCAAATAGAATACATAGATAAGTGAATTGAGCAAGTATAAAGCATAACGATGGGTACATATATACAGTAGAAAATAAAGGTTATCAATGCATCACCTTGGTCTAGTAACCTACTGACTGACTGCCTCATACACATCGAACGGTTATATTTCAGCATTAGTTTGTGATAAAATCAAAAAGTACAAAATGATTGGATTGATTGTCCGGTTTGTCAAAAAAAGAAAAAAAAATGTTACGTTTATTTCTGAGCTTTTTTTTTACTTTTGAGTAAGAGTTTTAGAATCCTGACTGACAGATTATGCATTTATTAAAATGCATTTATATTTTGATCAGTAATCAATTTGTCCGGGGCATCACAAATATCAGACTAACAAGTGAAAAATATGTGGAACTGCTTTAATAAGCTCATAGAATGATTATGTTTTATATATGAACACTCCTTAACACTGGTTCATATGTCATCAAAATAAGACCATACAAGTTTTTATTGTCATTTAGTTCAAGCGTCAGGCGGGGGCACGTGTACTCTGTTCTTGAAGTTTCTAAAAAAATGTTTAAATCGATCAAATATTGTTGCAATAACGGGGAAGATTGCTTTCCCTCTGGAAGGAATCCTTAAAATTCTTATATGATTGGATAAAAAAGTATTGTTGAAGTGCCATTTTGAAATTGCATGAATTTATATAACCCTTCTAGCACTAGGTCGAGTTGCAATTTTGCGACGACTGTACGTTGGCGAAAGTTACGCAATACGTTTTACGGACTTACTGCGAAGTATTTTCTTAGTTGCGCATTTTTTTTATAGTTTTGGTGCTTCAACGTGGTGAAAAAATGTACTCGGTTCAAAATCTATAACGAAATTAAACTATCGTTAAAAATCAAAGTATCGCCTGAGATTGATCTGCTGGAACCGGGTGTGATTAGCCTTTGTCAAAAGTATAGAGCCAGGTCCGTGCAATCTCCCGATAATGTTAGTAACCCAATTTTTGTATATTGATATTAAAATCCTTTAAACACCAAATGGACTTTTCCATAGTCCAGGCTGGACATGTCCATTATAGAAAGTGTTTAGTCACCGGTACACATTGATGTAACATTAACCTGAAAGCGAACTTCACTTCGCACTTCCTCGTCACTGTCATGTTTAGAAGATACACGAACTTTCAAATACTAAACATAATTTATTTATAATGTGAATAAAGAGTCACGTTTTACAATAAGGACTGTTGGGAAAGTAACGGAAAAACGAAAAAGTATACAGAAAAAAATTGAAACAGTTTCAAGTATTGAAGTATGCATGCAATATATACAATAATTAGTATGCATTTTAATCCAGTTAATGAACGTTTTACGATTTAATTTATGAACAATAACAAATTCTTTTACTAACAGGAACCTTATTCAACCAGGTACCATTCGTCAGTGAAAAATAGAGAGATATTGTAACAGTATTTGTTTTACATACTATATCTATTTATGAATTTTCTACCAACCAATTATATAATATGGTTACAAATACCCCGGAACATCTTCCAGTATCTTCAAGAATAGTCCAATTACTTCAGTATTTGCATTTCGTTACATCCCCCATCAACATATCGGATTTTGCTATCTCGGTTGATTACTCACCGACTAGCCGCATTTATTCTATATAGTCATTCAGTTGATCACTCACGAGAGTTGTGACTCCTATAAATAACTTATATAGTTCAACTGATAATTGAATATCAGAAAAATCGAGACACTGATACGGAAATATATCTATACTTTACACATTTGTCAAATGAGTTTTTTTCTGAACCAATAGTAAATGAGGATACAAAGAAAACCGGTTAATGCACCTAGTGTTCTATGGTTCTGCGCTGAGTGAAAATAATTATAATTTATCTTTTCTGTGTTTTTTTTGGTTTCTGACAAATGTTGATGTAGATGTATGGGCACGTTTATAAACACGATGTTTGCAGATACACGAGTTACATTGTACGATATCATTAAAAATAATCCACGTTTACGGCAAGATAAAACAATGCAGAAATATACACCCAAATTCTTTTATTACATTCTTTTATTACAGGACATGGGAACGTACAGAGAGATCTCTTAATGCACACTGATAAATAATAAGTCACTTCAGAGCTGTCTACAATTAAAGGTCTTGTAAAGTCTGCACATATGTGAAAATTAGACTGTAATTAGTTTATACAAATTTATGTTAGTTCGATTGCGCTTATCGAAACACTCTCGAATCCGTTCCTGGAACCAACCAGTAAAAAGCAATGAATGTAAAGTTTCTTGCTCAAGGAAAAAACGGCTTTCCCCTGATAGAGTTTGAACCCAAGCGGTCAGCAATCCTTGGATTACTTGCCCGACGCGTTAACCACTCAGTCACTCTAACTGTTATTATCATATAATAATGCATTGTGAATACGAATTAGGTTTTACAATGTCCTCTCCACACACATATAAATTATTTTATTCAGTTAATGCATGCAAGTCTCCTTCCGAACGGTACATAATGTACTTATACTTACTGGGTTTACTTAAAGGTGAATTAAAAGGTAATTAACATGTACTGTAGCATAATATAGAATAAATAATGTTTCAATTACTTTTATGTTTATGCACAAGCAAGTAGGTTGTCTTGCATATTCCACCAATGTAGCCCGAGGATTTTATGAGTGCAATGTACTCGTATATGTCTTCTTATCATTTTATTCTAAAGATAATCTAGATCCTAGAAACGTTTGAAGTATTTAAATGTACATATGTAATTGCTTTCTAAATAAGCCCTGCATTTGCGTAATTTACTTCTATTGAATTTGATATATAATAATATGCTATACTACCTGTATAAAAAGTTAAATATTATATCTGTTATAATAATAAACAAAACATGACATATATTTTATTTTGAATTAAGCATATAGAGCTCATCTTCATATACAACAAATATATACATGCATTAATATGAAAAATGGTAATATCAATACCATATCAATAAATGAAATAAACTAGTGAGAGTGTAGTACAACACATGTGATATATTCAATACTTATATATCTTTAAACAATACAAAAAGGTGGTCTCATATAGCATTATCCGGCATTCATGAATCAAATCTTAATTTTAAAGCTTTATTTTAATATATAGCTAATTTTGTTAACATTGACTTCCTTTCTGAATTCAGCAATTATAAAAATTTAAACATGCTAGGATTTCTTGCAAAATAGTTTGATATCTACTGTTTTTAATAGAATCATACAAAGAGCAAATCAATACAAAGTGATATTCATCTTCGATGTCATTATTGTTGCAGATATATCATTCTGTCAATTTTATCAATATTATTATGTGTACCTGTTTCTATGAATAAATTGTGAGATAATAATCTGAGTTTAGCTAATGTATTTCTTAATTTTATAGTGATAATGAAACATTCTTAGTTTGAAAAACAAAATGCATGCAGGATTCCTCAGGGTAATGATCCAGATTTTATTTACCAGAGGGGGGTGGGGTTGGTGATCACACGATATCAACCAAGGGAATTTCCAGAGAGATGTTTGTTTGGTTTTCGCTAAAAAATATTATCTGGACCATGGTGTTTTATTATATTTCATGACATATAGATAGTTTCCAATTTTTAAAATATTTACCTTCCTTTACATATGTACAAAAGTATTTGACAATTCACCTAATTCAGCAGTTTACAGTGTATATTGATTTTTCATATTTTGTCAATTATGCTGATTTAGGTGAATTGTCAAATAGTTTTATACATATGGTATACAAAATAATGATCCCCAAAATGACTGCCACTTTTGGCAAGTACATGTATACAAATGCATTATTAAAATATGGATGGTTCACGATAATGCTGCAAAAACTTCGGCCCAATCCTTATAACACCAATACGTTAAGATTTATATCAGTTTTCAGTTATTTAGATCAATTTGAAAATTCTTAAATTAACAAGCAAATAAATGACCGATATATAAAAACACATTCGATGATTTAAAGAATCCCTACCTTTAAACAAGATGTTAATTTTTAAAAAGAATTTATTTCAGTCCCAGCTTATTACAATCATTGACTGACATTATTTTAGTTTAACAAATAAACGTCCTACATTTAGAATATTTATCTAAAAATCCCATGTATGTCATTCGCACGTCATCATTTAAAATGCTAATTACTGTTTTAAATAGATTTACCTCGTCTTAATAGTGGTACAATTATGACGCGAATTATAATGTAATTGTTGGACAGCGACAGGCATTGTATGGTTTGACAAAATAACAAATTCAAATATCAAGCAATATTCAAGGTCTAAAATAAATAAGTTGAAATGCTAAAGCGTTCCGGTTAATGCACCTTACCTGCAATATACCAATACTTTTTTGACCCTGCAATTGCGCAAACAATAACCTCTAACTTCTGTGTCTGTGTTTGGCCTAGGACTTGGTAAATAGAGTATCATACACTTCGATTTTTTTGCTATAGCAATCAATTGCACTTTCATTAAAATCACCGTTATATGAATATGCAGTATGAAATGCAGAAAAGAAATCATGAATATTAAAAAAATGCAATCAAACAAAAATAAAATAAAAGTAACAAAGGCCAAACTAAACTTTAGCAAAGCACTCCATATTTGTACTGAGCTGACTTTGACCTTACATATCAGTTAAGTTCAAGTACGTGCAGACATATACTGTTATGACATATATACTGCCATTGTCCAACATTTGGAACCTTTTTGTAAAAGGTTAAAGAAATTGAAATTATGTCAATATCTAATAATCGGTTATTCTTGGAAGTTGTATTAGAGAGTGCAATAATCGGCAGTCCTTTTCAAATATAAATAGCATTAAATATATGCACTACAATGACAAGTGCTATATACAGATACGTGGTCAAGTAACGAATGAAAACAGATATGTTTGTTGGCTGGAAACGCAGCACGCAAATGTAACATTCCTTTAATCACCAATAATCAGATAATCGAATTATTTTCTACAACCAATCAAATTTATCAGAAAAATACAATGTTATGTGCAATATACATGGTGATGATAAGAAAATTATATAAAGAAGGCGTTTACAAAAAAAAAATTAACAGTCTGAAGATAAATCTTTGAAGATTTTTTACGGTCATTTATTTTATGGTCTCAAAAAGTTCATATTTTCACTTTTAAGTTCATCACACTTAATAACTGTTTTCAACCATATTAAAGCTTTCTTACCTGATAAGAATAAATTAGATTGTGAAAAAAGTAATTCGTTTCATTAAAACTGTTCATATCAAATAATACAATATACCGCAATTTACAGGACAGTTGCAATTTGAATTGCAGCAAAGAACTATTTTAAGAAATACTGACAATGGTATTTTGGCAGACCTAGTTTAAAGTTAATCGGTGACTACATACATTAGGCCTTGAAGGATTTAACAAACAAATTAAATCCTTGTTTCCCTTTATAAATATTGATTTTATTGTTAACGAGTGCATAAATATGTTTTGTACATTTAAGGTGAATAATGCACGTATCAGCTAATACTAATACAAAACTAGTATTAAGTCAAGGTCTTTACGGCGCAAATAGAAATGCATGTCTTTAACTTTTTCATTTTAAAAAAAACTAGATACTTTGGGAGTACCGAGGTGCATTATCTAGTTATACCACATCAAATTTGATATACTATTGTATATATATCGTTTTATTCTATTTATTACATGCTTTTCGGTGGTTTATAGAAATATATCAGTGATATAAAAATTGGTTATTTCACTGTTTGAAACAGTGAAATTACCACTTTGATAATTTCACTGTTTTGAATTTAAGCCCCTTACGTTGTTTCAGTGAAATACCAGCGTGCACATAACTGGGTACCAACTTGCAGCCGATTCTCTACCCCTACACCACTCAAATCATATTTGATTTTGTTTATATGGTTTAGAATTACACTGAATGTACATGGGTTTTATAAATAAAGTACATATACATAATCTACACTATGTCGACCAACTGATGTTTTCTTTTCACCTAAATCAATTGAAAGAAAAAGCCAAATACCCGAAGGAGATCAAGGTAAACAACCTATCAAACATGTTAGTTAACAGTAACTATATTACCGGTCAACGACACGTGTTGTATTATTATAAGTCATTATATAAGATTAACGACCTTTCAGGTAAGTATAAATTTAAGGTGAAATCACGACTGATAGCGAAACTTAATTAAAAATTAAATGACGAGAAAGAGTTTTTTTTATTTTATATTTATATAAAATAATCTTTTGAGTTTCAGTTCTCCAGCTATTGACACTACTTTTGAAGTCATGCATCTACGATCACAATTTCTTTCGACCGATGTCAAGTGCTGTAAAATTCATCCCTAGGGCTACATATAATTAAATCAGGCACAATATACTTGCATTTTGGTTTTGGGGTATTGATAATCGTTTATTGTTTCAACACAGAAAGTAATGTTTGAAGTAAAATGGACTGCACTGTTCAATCAAGTCAATGTTTTGGGGTACATTATTTCTACAGTTATTTACTTTTCAATTTGTTGTTTGCTGTTGCATTCATCATACAACTTTCATGTCACGTGTATTACTGTCTTGAATATATTTATCTAAATAGCTTTTGTCATGACATGCTTGTATTTTTGATAAAACAAATAATAATCAAATTGCAATTACATACTTGTTATTTTGCTTGGGCAATAATTCAACTGACATGAAATTGCCATGGGATACGTATTTTTGCTTATGTGATATACATGTATCAGGAAATTGCAAAATTGACATGGTATTGCGTATTTTAGCTGAAGAAATATCAGAATAAATGCCATGGGGAGGAAGATATTTAATAATAAAGATTACCATAGTTTGCATAACAATTTTAAAGAAAGAAGTTGCCATGGCAAGTATATAATTTATATAATTTTGTGAAGCAATAATGAAAGAAAAGGAAAATAGTAAGGTATGCTGGGACAACATTTGAACTAAAATTTTCCGACTGTGTGTATGTATACATTGAAAAAAAAACTATTTATGTTGCCATGGAATATACTATATTTTTTCTGTTTTTTTTTTACAGCAATAACACAACATAAAGGAACATTGTGAGTCATGGCAAGGGCATATTTTCTCTGGAGCACTAGATCTATATCAAATGACAGCAAAATTGCCATGGCAAAAACAATTATGCTCGTGCAATAATTATACTTATGTTTTCTTTCAGTTCCTTCAGACAAACATAAATCATTTATAATTAAACAATATTATAACCTTGTTTTGAAAAAACAACAAACACTTATATAGGTGTGGTCAATACAGGCATTTTATTCATTGATAGTTACAAAACACAAGCACACTGCGATGGTTTCTCGCAAAAATATGACCAGAAATATGGTCTTTTGAGTCCATCTCTTAACACAAAAGATGAGAAGGGAAAAAAAAATCACTTTAATGTCCAAGAAACCATCTACACTCAAACACTTATTTAAATCCTTTACATATGGATGAATATTCTTTCACTCTGCTTCAATCTTACAGAAAATTTGACAATTCATTCGATCTGAAATAGATAAATTGACATGATAAAACATGAAACAAATTTGAATATCTATATATTAAATTTGAAGCACTGTATATTATTTCATGTATATAACTCTTATGTTGTTAAAACATGTATGCAAATAAACTGTTGTTGTTGTTGTTGTTAAATCAAAACTTTACTGTAACCAAAATTCCAAAGAATCAAAACAGTAATCTTAAAAAATGGGCGGGTGGGTGGGGAAACTAAAAACTAACCAGTTTAGTTTGACTGCCTGTATCTGACCTCAAAGTGACTTTAACACGTTTACAACCCGGTTTATATATTAAACCGCTTCCCGTTATAATTACCATATTTGGTAATTTCTCATGCAAAAACATGACTTCCGTTATAACATAGAACAATAATAAATATATTTATGTTTTCTTTCAGTTTCCTTCAGACAAACATAAATCATTTATAATTAAACAATATTATAACCTTGTTTTGAAAAAACAACAAACACTTATATAGGTGTGGTCAATACAGGCATCAAAAGAAAAAGAACGGGCACCCAAAACCCCAGAAAATTTTCAATTTAAAACAAAAGCGTGAATATTGAATAAAAATTAAACACTTACTCATGAAGTGAAAACAAAAAACGACCATAAATATTACTTCTTACAAATTTTATAAACCTAAATTTAAGGAAACAGACTGTCTCAAGTCATCACTTTCTCTAACGTAAAGGTCTTTAGCTTTATCGGTTTTCCCACCGACCATGCTTCTTGATAAGCCTATCTGGCACACCTTTAAGAGCTGCAGCTGTAGCTCCCCAGACCTTAATGAATGGAGACCAAATTTCGACCTGTCTAACCCTAAAAGAGAAATATTGATACAAAAAATATTTCTCTCGCTCTTGTATAGAAATGGGATTTCCTTGCCTTAGCTTATAAGTTTTTGATTTACTACAAAAAGAAATTTTTCGAAACAAAAATTCTTCTGAACTTTCAGAGATGCCTGATAAAAGCAAGTATTTCTCGAGAGCTTTTACTGGACATGTATCATTATTAGTTTTTACTAATCAAAATGTTTTGACCTTTTTACAATTGGTCAGTTTTTGACTCCCGAATAAAGATTTCAATATGATCCCGTTTAAAAACAATATCGTTTCTTCGTAAAGAAATAACTTCATTAAACCTTAGAAAACCAGAAAAACTTAATAAAGTCATTGTCACGAATCTCAAATCTAGGAGACATGTAGTATCTTTTATACTTTTCTACTATCAATTGTAATGACTGATTAGAAAGCGGCTCTTTAGAACAATTCACGGTGCTTAAAGATCTCAAGATTCCTTCTTTTAACAAAATTAACTAAAGGCGAATTGCAAGGATTTACGAATCCTGCTAATTTATGTGCGTGGGAAATTCCATAAAGCACACTGTTAATTTTTGACTGGGAAGGATTATCTCTTTCCATGCAAGAAAGATAGAGTGAAACATGATAATCAGAAGAAGGAACTGGTTTGAAATTATACTTGATACACCCTTGCAAAAATGTTTAAAATTTTTGTTCATAAGACTTTAAAGTATTTAAAGCTTTAGATTTTAAAGAAAACTTCTTAAGATTTTCATGTGCTGTAGAAAGATCCGGATGTACGTAGACAGTATCGATTTGTTTCCATTACTCCCACTTTAAGAACATCTGTGAAATGTAAAATTTTAGTGAAAATTAATATAAAATCTTATAAAACTTTATATAAAGAAAATGTAATATTTTAAATTCTACGACATGAAAAAAGAAATTAAGCCAATAAAAAACGCTTTAAAATGTAACTTAGTGAAATTTATTTCAGTTTGAAATGTTTTACACATTCTGCTATGTAAATCCGACAAAATTGTATCGCTAGCATGGTATAAATTTCTATTAAATATTAACAGCATTCCTTTAAGAAAATCATGTAACAAGAAACAAATGTCCGCTCTTAAAACAGTCTTAAGCATTCCCCTAAATATAACAAACTTTTCTTCTTACAAATATACTTTAGCAATCGCTAAATAAAACAAGCATTCCGCATACAAAATAATTTAGCATTCCGCTAATATACAACAAGCATTCCGCTTATAAAATACTTTAGCATTCCGCTAATATACAACAAGCATTCCGCTTATAAAATACTTTAGCATTCCGCTAATATAAAACAAGCATTCCGCTCCAAATATTTGCATTCCGCTAAACTAAAAAGGCGATCCACCTTCAGAATACACTTCTAGAAACACAATCAGCACTTTCAAAATTATTTAGCATTTAGCTAAAAAAACAAGCATGTTTAATTTTGCAGTTTTTTATCTAAAACTTTCCAGTCTACCACATGGCTAAAATAGAATGGACAGTTAACCCATTAATTCCGTGTCTGACCTAATTATTTGAACAAGCCAACTCCCACGATTTCACTAATAAGAAAATCACGAAAATAATATGCAGAAGCGAATTTCATGATTTAATCACCTGTTAAAATATATAAATATATATATATATTTTTAAATATAAAAATGTACTATTCTTTACATTTACAAAAACAACCAGCATTATTTGATTCTATCCTTACAGCTAAGACTTTACTTTTTTAAATCTGCTAGAATCAAAAATACTCCTGTCGATTTCAGTTTTAGTAAATATATCTTGCCCTTCACTAAATTCAAGGACTTTCTGAAAATGAAATCCTTGTGAACAAATTTTTTCTTAAAATAACAATGGCCAAAATGGAGAACTAGGCCATTTTGGAACAACGATAGTACCTCTGCCTTTGCAATGTAACAAATGAGAAATGGTTTTAGGTACCAGACGTACGGGAGGAACCAGCCAGTTGTTGCATTTGCCCCAACACTGTGTAAAACGTATCCACAGCCTCAGTTTCGAAATCAACAAATTTTGAATTGAAACGTTAACCTTTCTATTAAGATAAGTGGCAAAAACGTTCAATATCGTGCGGTCCCCACATTTTATCTAAAAACTCAAAAAACGCCCCTGTCACCTGCCATTCATATGTACTCCTGAATTTGCTAATTTCATCAGCGAATTTATTTTGCTCCCTTGGAACCCATTGAATTTGCAAATCTATATTAAACTTTGAACAAAGTTCAAAAATATTCATGGACTCTTCATGCAAGTCAAGTTTGGTACTACCACATTGCACAATATGCACACATGACTGTGAATCAGAAAAACCATTTCACCGTTTTACCCTTTTAACAACTGAGAATAAGCCCTAAGCCCCAATTTAACGGCCTTTAACTCTCTGAAAGTAGAAGTCTGTTGTTTTTCATAATCTGACCAAACGGATTGAAAATTACTATTTTCAAAATTAACTATAAAAGCGCCTGCTGCATAATCCGAAGCATCAGAATAAACAACAGTTTGTGTTGGTGAATATTGCAAAATGTACCTTCTATTAGAAAGTTGCAAATTCTTTAACCAAAATCTCAATTCTTCTAAGCAAGAACTTTCAGAATTTAACTTGTAAACAGAATCCCAAGAAGTTCTACTCTCTATTTCTCGATATAAATATCTAGTCAAAAGCCTAGTTAAATTACCTAAAACGGGCGACATTGAAATAAGTTTACCCGTGCATTGAGCTAAACGCCTTGCAGAAACGAAAGGCAGACCCTCAATGATAGATTTAATAATATCTAAACAGTCTTTAATTCTTCTATCAGGAATACTGATATAAAAACCAGAACTATTCCAAAATATACCTGTCCATTCTAATTCTTGGACAGGGACCCAAATAGATTTTTCGTCATTTAATACAAATCCTGCTGAAGTAAAGAATTTCTAACTACTAAAGCATCACCTCTTAGCAGAATCATATGTTACTATTAGTACCAAATCCATCATCAAGGAACATGACTATCTTTATACTGTTACTTCTCCAAAATTTCTACTAATTCACGCATACATTTTGTGAAAACAAAAGGAGCTGTACTTAATCCAAAAGGCAAAACGGTGAAAACAATAGAAATCACCCCGTACCGAAAAACCTAGGAAAGTTTGATGTTCATAAAAAATATCAATATGATGATAAGCTTTACTAATTGTCAAATTTATAAGAAAAAGACTCTCTTTCAAAATATTCTAAAGCATTTTTCCAATCCTCAAAGGAAAACTTATCTTTCCAAAGATGTTTATTTACTATCCTTAAATCTAATATTAACCTTTTCTTTCCTTGCTTATTGATAGAAACAGAAAGCGGATTAACTACATGAGGCATAAAAGGAGTTTTAATAACACATTTTTGTTGAACAAGTTCTTCAACTGCAGAATCTACAAATTCTAAATTTTCCAAAGCTGATCGATTGTTTTTTTGAAAATGATTTTTCAGGCATATTAAGAAATGGTATTTTATAACCATTTTTCAATTATATCAAGAATATAAGAATTGCAACCAATGTCATTCCAATAAGAAAAGTGCTTCTTTAAACGACTTTAACACAGGTATTGTTTTTCTGCTGGTGAAAATAAAGTTTCTTGATATTCAAAGAACTCTCTTTCAAGGGCATTTGAAAAAAATACTTATCATTTATCTGTTCGTTTATCTGCGGAGCTTTCTGAACTTGAGCTTCTTTTGAAAGTTGTCCGGTGTAAAGCGCTTCGTTGAATTTGACCAGAATCTACACTCGTGGCGGAAATGTCCTCGTTGTCCACATGCGAAGCAAATATCTCTGATGGAGCTTTGTCTTGATGTGCCACGAAAGGAATAAGCCGGTTTTCCCAGTTGAACAGTATCGGAAGGCGATTCTCTCGGCATGAAAGTAGAAACAGGACGTTTAAAGGATTGAAAAAAAGGTTTTCTAGTAAAAGTGGGTTTCTTTGAATTTTTCCTACCCCCCTGGTTCCGCCTGTTTTAGGCGCTTTTCGTCCCATATTTTGATCCAAAAACTGGGTTTTCCCTTTCATTGACGGTAAGCCAACCCCCCGGGGGAACTTCGCTACTTTAAATTAAAATTAAATTTTTATGTTTGAAACCCTTGGGGAAAAAAAAAAACTGGACACCAATCTCCAAAATTTTGGCCCGGAATACCAAAATTTTTCGGGCAGCAACCAAATTCTAAACTGCGGGAAAATATTCCAAAAATTAAAATCAAATGAATCCCTTGCTTTTTCTTGAACTTGACTGAAAGGGGTATATGTAAATTTTAATTTAATCCCTTTTTAAAGTTTCCCTTTAACCCGAGTATCAAGTAAACTCTAAATAAAGAAAAAAGCCCTTTAAAATTTTGAATCCCCCGGGGATTCCTTTCCCGATTCTGGATAGCCAGCCTCTATGTGCCTTATCTTCTCTTTCTCCCTGTATTTTCCTCGATGATGTGAAACGCCCAAAATGGGGTTGCTTCGAATTTTCCTGACTTAAACTAACCAAGTTTAGTTTGATGCCTGTATCTTGACCTCAAAGTGACTTTAAAACTTTTAAACCCGGTTTTATATATTAAACCGCTTCCCCTTTAATTTACCATATTCCCGGGTAATTTCCATTGCAAAAATGACTTCCGTTATAACTAGAAACAATAATAAATATATTAAACTTTTCCAGACTACGACCCTTTATTTCCATCTGATATTTCGTGTTTTGTATAATTTATTGTCATGACTGTATTAATTTTGCTGCAGAATAATTTAAACTTAAAGCATTTTTTGTCAACCTATGTCATCTTCCAGATTAAAACACGAACATTAAATAAAAGTCTCCGTGGCATGTTTTTAATATTGTGTTGAATTATCTACCATAATCATGTCAACTATTCTTATCACAATTATCATGGCATCATTATTTTGATATATTCATTAAAAGCAAATGTAATATGCCATGTCAAATATGATAACAACCAATGCCATGACTGTATTAGTATATGTTTTGATCCAATACATTATAATTCAATTCAATAATAATGTAAACTTGTAAAACTTGTAATCCAATATTAACATCATATAGAATTTACATACATGTATACATTGCCATGTATTCATTCAGTAATAACATTATTCCTATGGCATGCATGTATATTATTATGTTTGATAGCCACACTATTGTTTCGATGATTGCCTTAATTGTCTGTTTGTGCAGTATACACGTATAGGGTGTATCGACTTATTATATGGGTGGTATATTTGGCATATTATACATATAATTTTGCTGAATGTTTCTCACATCTTTTCACTGACATCAAGCATTGAGAGTTTATTCCTCTTTGTAAGCAGGGGATGGCTTAATCCCCTGTGATCCTTTCATATCACAACTGTGTTTTAGGGGCCATTCTTGTAGTTACTTTACAAATATAAATGGTGAATTTTGTAATATTTGAAGGACAGACAATGTATATATACTAACTTACATATGTAATATATCATATTGAAATATTGAATTTCACATCTAGTCGGAATTAATTCACACTAATCGATTAATATGCTCGTCAACAGATATATAATATTTATAACTTATCTTCACTTTTTATAGAACATAAAGAACATATTTATATAATAAAAATCATAATCGACCGGATAAATCTAAAAATTTCAAACATATATTTAAAGTTTTGTTTTTAAATATTTCAAACTTAAATTTATGTAACGACCAGGGGATCTGGAAGTCTAACGTTGTCACGCCCTTGTTTCTACTGGCAGTTTGTTAAATTTCAAATACAATTTGACACTCTCTTAATAAAATTTAAAATTCGTTTATTTTTTTTATTTTTCAAAAAACATATTTCATTTATGTAAAGTTTTGTTTGCAAAATAAATGCTCTCTCGTGTCGGACACTCCTGGACTTAGTAATCTAACCTCAACGTGTTTACAAGCCAGGTAATGAGGTCAAGAATGTATCTTGACCGTTTTATTGACCTAGACTATTTTTTTTCAAACGTACGAGCGTTAGTGAACAAACAAGTAAACGATTAGGTCATAGCTATTCCTTGAATTTATTTGTATGTCTTGTAACAAATATTATTTAATATTGGCAAAAAATCAGACCTTCTTACATATTTGTTAACTTTAATACTGATTTGACTAGCTAGACGTAATGCAAATATTTTTACAAACCTACAAATTGACATTGGAAAAACATAATAATACCGAACACATAAACATGTTTCCTATTGGTTTAAAAGAAATTCGATCAGTGTAAATAAGGTAAGCAAGAACAAAACAACGACGACAACACAACAATAACAAAAATGTTTAAAAAAAAGACCAAAAAAAACCCAAAACAACAAGCGATTCAAATTTAAAAAAAAATTTCTGAAACTTGCAGCACTGAAAAATATTTAACTAGTGTCACACTACTTGTAATTTATCATATTGAAAATAATATTACAGGTTTAATATTTGAAATGATATTTAATCATATCCATCATACCATTTTGTAACTTTGTACATCTTGTTATTATTGTTAATAGTGCAAATTTTATGCAACTTTTAAATAATTTGAATCTTCAAACAGAAAAGTACAGTTATGTTAGTTTATATAAAACAAACAAAGTATTGATAACGATTTAATGACAATTTTTACACAGTACAGAACACTTGCAAAATCATGATACGACCAATGCAACCGATAACAAGCAATACCCCGCCTTTCGCGTTGGTAGGCCGTTTTACATCATAGAAAAAACAATAGATCTCGAAGATAGACGCGTCTCAAAACACAAAAATGAGGCAATTCTTTAAGATATCGAATGGTATATAATACAGCAATAGTCAGTCGTTATCGGTATGCACGAAAAATAAAAACTGTTAAATAGAAGTTGTCCTACTTTGAAGAGACATCACTATGCTTATACTCTAATTTCTATATTTACAAAATGTTTTTTTCTTGCCTACGAAAAATATTATGTCATTGTTATGTAAGCATTGTTTACATTTATATATGTATCGAAAACTTAGAAATAACATTTACAAGTTAACCATTTTTACTTCGGCCGAATATTTTTTTAAAGATATGATCTTGTTTCTATTAACTTTCAAACAAATACATTTATACAAGTGTGTACTTATCAATGTTAAATTGACCACTTTTATTGTTAAATTTCAAATACAATTTGACACTCTCTTAATAAAATTTAAAATTCGTTTATTTTTTTATTTTTCAAAAACATATTTATTTATGTAAAGTTTTGTTTGCAAAATAAATGCTCTCTCGTTCGGACACTCCTGGACTTAGTAATCTAACCTCAACGTGTTTACAAGCCAGGTAATGAGGTCAAGAATGTATCTTGACCGTTTTATTGACCTAGACTATTTTTTTTCAAACGTACGAGCGTTAGTGAACAAACAAGTAAACGATTAGGTCATAGCTATTCCTTGAATATATTTGTATGTCTTATAACAAATATTATTTAATATTGGCAAAAAATCAGACCTTCTTACATATTTGTTAACTTTAATACTGATTTGACTAGCTAGACGTAATGCAAATATTTTTACAAACCTACAAATTGACATTGGAAAAACATAATAATATCGAACACATAAACATGTTTCCTATTGGTTTAAAAGAAATTCGATCAGTGTAAATAAGGTAAGCAAGAACAAAACGGACGACGACAACACAACAATAACAAAAATGTTTAAAAAAAAAGCGATTCAAATTAAAAAAATAGATGTATGAAACTTGCAGCACTGAAAAATATTTAACTAGTGTCAAACTACTTGTAATCTATCAAATTGAAAATGATTTTAGCGTTTAATATTTGAAATGATATTTAATCAAGTATACCAATTTGTGACTTTGTACTTGTCCTTGTTATTATTATAAGTGCAAATTTTATGCAGCTTTTAAATAAATTGTATCTTCAAACAGAAAAGTACAATAATGTAAGTTTATATAAAACAAACAAAGTATTGATATCGCTTTAATGAAAAATTTTATACAGTACAGAACACTTGCAAATCATGATAGGACCAATGCAACCGATTATTTGTCTCTCATCCCCCGCTACTTTAACAAGCAATACCCCCGCCTATCATTAAAACAATACCATGTTATTTAGGATGACCTCAAAGATAGACGCATACACCTCAAAGATATAAGCATAGTATTACAGTATTTTTGTGCATACTGATAACGACTGACTATTGCTGAATTATACTATTCGATATCCTCATCGTTTGTGTTTCAGAAAACACAAACGATGAGGATATCGAATAGTATAATTCAGCAATAGTCAGTCGTTATCAGTATGCACAAAAATACTGTAATACTATGCTTATACTTTAATTCCTAGCTATATTTACAAAATGGATTTCTTCTTACCTATAAACAATCATCATGTCATTGTTATGTAAGCATTGTTTACATTTCTATATGTATCGAAAACTTAGAAGTAACAAATAAAACTTAGAAATAACAAATACAAGTTAACCATTTTTACTTCGCCCGAGTACCTTTTTTTAAAGATATGATCTTGTTTCTGTTAACATTCAAACAAATACATTTATACATGTGTATACCTATCATAAATGTTTATTTATGTTAAATTGACCACTGTTATTGTGTCAAAAAGTAGAATGATGGTCAACGTGTCTATGAACGCTCTATGACCCTTTCACAGTACTCGCGTTTGTTTACAAACACAATTTTACATTATAGCCTTGACATAGTTCAGCCATAAAATACGGTAGCAACAGACGCATGCTCTGTGCGATATGTGATTTTTATCGACCAAGAATGCGCTCTGCTTGATAATTCTGCAGAAATATAGAAGAACAGATAATGCTAAAACCGGTGTAGGTTCAATGTGTAACATTATTCATGACGTCATTTCAGACTTGTACAAAGTACATTATTATACAAAATACAATCATTCAAACATATCAAATTAAAGTCACATTCCATAATCATATCAAAGTTAAATGTCAGCAATATACATGTTTTTTATTGCTTACTTTATAATTGCGCAAAAAATCATATTAAAATGTTAACAAAGCAAAATGTAATTGTTATTTATTTAACATTGGAAGTTATGCAATCAAGTAAACATGATGAGTATAATAATGCTTTAACAAGTCTTCTGATAAATATCTTTACATAAACCTCTTCATTTTCCTCTTATAAATCATGATTTGTAAAATAAGAGTACAAAGATCAAAATTAAAGAGAGAGCAATGTCTTATGAAGTACAATCAAGCATGTACTATATTGTATGTTTTATATCTAGACATCAACAGCAGACAATATATCGTTTTATCTTATGATATACAAATTAAGCTTATCAATACTGGACGAAAGTTAACATGTTGCACATTTTACAAGTACAAAATAATTTTGTACCGTTTCAACTGTGAACTACTGCTACTTTCAGCATCCAATATAATCATACTTTGATTAAGTTGTTTTGTCATCCTGTTCAAATGTGTCACTTAATTCACCAAAACATAGTAGTAGGTTTGTACTTGAAACATATGTAACACGTTAATAACGTTTATAATCTTATCATGTATCTATCTCGCTGAGCAATACATGCTACGTTATGAGTATAAATGGAAATAATATCTTAATTAATATTTACTTATTACAAAACAAATCAGAATAATTTTGTTTGAAGACTTTATAGCAAATGATAAATTAATCAATTATCTAAATACGTGTCAATATAAAAAAAGAGTGGAAATGACGCAAGAAGTATTAATATCGTATGACAAACTAATCAAATGTCTAATATAAATATTTTGATATCATGATGAAATAACCTGTTGTAGAGACATTTACTGAAACCATTATATCTGTTTTCGATCAGTTTCTCATAAAATTTCATTTTAATACATTTGTATATGAAATAAATCATTGTTACTATTTTGAGTAAATATGTTTAATTGAATTAAAATATTGTTTAAACTAAATCTAACGAACGTCTTAAAAATCATCAACATTGTTTAATTATACAAAGCAGAATTTAAAGCTTAATTGTTATCTTTCAGCGTGTTATCTTTTGTTATTTCATAGAAATCTGAAACAATTATTGTCCCAAGTAAAAAAAAAGTTTGAATAAGTACTGTACATCCATATATAGCAGCTGTATATAAAGTAACGGTTAACCACAAGTTAAGTGGGTTGAACTTTGTATGTTATTCGATACAACCACAGATTACGCAAAATAAATACATTTGTTTACTCTTAAAGCAGAACATCTGATAAAGGGCCATATATTAAATTTCAGAAAAATATCACATTCTACTTGGATGCAGATCAACTTACATATAATTATATAATTATAACATTAAAAACTAGAAATGTGTCATCATCATCCCACGGATGCTCCCGCATGCAGCCAAAATTTCAGATGGTGCATTAATTATTTTTTTCATTTTAAGTTGAAAAGCCCTTAAAACTTTTCAATGTTAACACAAACCATTTTCATACAATGTTCAAGGCACTGAAATTATTCAGTCTTAACCTTTTAAAAATAGCATATTGCATATTTGTAGCCAAAATAATGGCTAAAAGTATGAGTGCTGAAACTGAAAGTTCAAAATTTTTCCAACATTCAGGAAAGATAAGTTTGTCTAAAATCATTGAACCACGACCAAATTCAAACTTAAACTGCTTATTCTTAAGATGTATCTATATTATTTTCAAAGTGAAAGGGACATAACTCTGCCAAAAAATCATCAAACCATGACCAAATTCCAACTTGACCTGCCCATTCCTTTGACATATCCATATGTCAAATTTAAGTTGAATATGTAACACTGTTGGGTAGATAATGAACAGAAACTGTAAATTTCATATTATTCTCAAAGTGAAAGGGGCATTACTCTGCCAAAAATCATTGAACCATGACCAAATTCGAACTTGGCCTGGGCATTCCAAAAACATATCCATATGTCAAATTTGAGTTGAATGTGTTGTACCATTGGGGAGATAATAAACGGAAACTGTAAATTTCATATTATTCTCAAAGTGAAAGGGGCATTACTCTGCCAAAAATTATTGAACCATGACCAAATTTGAACTTGACCTGCGCATTCTTTTGACGCATCCATATGTAAAGTTTGAGTTGAATGTGTTGTACCTTTGGGGAGATAATGAACGGAAACTGAAAATTTCATATTATTTTCAAAGTAAAAGGGGCATAACTCTGCCAAAAGTCATCCAACCATGACCAAATTCGAACTTGACCTGTATTTTCTCATGACATATCCATATGTCAAGTTTGAGTTGAATGTGTTGTACCGTTGGGGAGATAATGAACGGAAACTGAAAATTTCATATTATTTTCAAAGTAAAAGGGGCATAACTCTGCCAAAAATATCATTGAACCATGACCAAATTCGAACTTGACCTGTATTTTCTCATGCCATATCCATATGTCAAGTTTGAGTTGAATGTGTTGTACCGTTGGGGAGATAATGAACGGAAACTGAAATTTCATATTATTTTCAAAGTAAAAGGGGCATAACTCTGCCAAAAATCAACGAACCATGACCAAATTCAAACTTGACCTGTATTTTCTCATGAAATATCCATATGTCAAATTTGAGTTGAATGTGTGCAACCGTTCTTAAGATAATGAACGGAAACTGATGATGACGGAATGACAGAAGGACGGAAGGATGGAAGGACGGAAGGACGGAATGACGGAACAGGGTAACACTATATGCCCCGGCCATTACATGGCGGGGGCATAAAAACGGATATGACGTTGGACGGTATGTGTGTGAAAATATATTACCTTTTAATCTCCTTTCTCCAAGATAGAATACCGTCTACATAATATATATATTCTATCTTGGAGAAAGGAAATTAAAAGGTTATCTATTTTCACACACACACTGTTCAACGTCATATTCGTTTTCTTAATGTCATAATTTGACAGACGTTTCACAGACGCTGAGGTGTGAAATAAGTTGCTTTATAAATTAAGGATTGTTACTACGGCTACATTTATAACAATACGTTAATAATAGTTTGATAATAGTTTTGTGCTTTGTATGTTTTTATATCATATCATTTAAGCACATTCCTTTTCATGGAAAAACTCAAAACAATTTCATTTTCTTTCAAATTGACTGGTAACATTGACATATAATGTTAAAAATGAATGACTTTTCAAAGTTGTACTGGGCACAAATACATAACACCCTCTAAAATAATAAAACGAAAACATGAATTTCTCAATAACATGTTTACTGCTTTTCTGCACGAAGTTGCTTTTTAGATAGGTAAAGTGCCAAAAATAAGTCCGAAAGGTATGTTATAATAATTATTTTCATACAAAGAATAAATAATGACTGAGCACCACGTGACTTTATGACGCATGTCTATCAATACCATAAAATGTATCATCGTAATTTATCAGTTAATCTCATCATCAATAATTTATCTCCAAAACAAAGGTTTCAACAGATGATTTTATCAATCAACTTTGGCACGAGTGTGTGAAAGAATGATTTATATTTGCAACAATTAAACAGTAAAATATGGCAGTCATTTTGAAGTATTGAGAAGTACCACTTTACCGTTACATTACGTATAGCTAGCATGAAAAACTACTCACGAAATAACGCTTTTGTGTGCTTAACCTCATAAGAATGATACATACTTTTCTATATTTAATGATTTGATATTTTTCCTCCAGATATTTATGCATTATTAGGTTTTTATTTATTTATTTACTTATGCTGTTATTTTTAACACTTATATTTATTAAAATGTATGTTAAATGTGTGTCACTCTAAATTTAACTGTCACGACTGTAATATTGATGAATGGCAGTTCGATGAATCGTGTAAAATGCTATTTAATTTCAACCAAATTGAATCACTATTGATACTATTAATACACTACTTTTGTATATAATAATGTACTCAATACAATCAAGCTGTACTATTACAATAAAATAAATAAAACTTAAATGCTTGGCTGTTTGTTCTTATTTTGCTAATAGTATATATTCTGATATTAATTGATTCCATTATAAATTCAATAATTTGGAATGTTGTTGTGTTGTTAGAATATATAAAAAATAATTTATTTTTGTGCAAGAAGCTAAAAGCTCATACACACACCCGCGAATCCGTTACTGGAACCAACCCAATATTAAGCAAAAAATCTGGAAAAGGTGTGATTCCTCAACATTATTGCATAAAAATTGCGGACTAGGTTTGACTGAGTCTGTTCATGAGAGATAATGTAAAAATGCAACATCTCTCAAGGACCCTAGCACCAATCTTCAACACTTACGTGCTGGAATCAAAGATTCCGAAGGACTAGAAAAACATCTTGCTTAAGGAAGAAATAGCTTAGCTCGGACGGGGTTTCAACGTTAAACCTGCAATACTTTCATTGTAGTCCAACATATCAGTCACTCTGTTTCTACGCCATAACTTCTCTATTATGCATTCAGAGAGGGAAATATAATACCAAACCATATTTTAAAAAAAATCACTCATTTTCATTACCTTAACAAGAAACATAACTCCCAAATGTAAATAATGATAATGTTGGGGTTTAGTGCATAATGACACGTTAATGACTTTACCAATCTCTCTTTGGAGAACAATTTTTTCACTTGTTTTCTTATTAAAAGTGCAACCATATGAACAAACAACAACAAAGACAAATAGTACAAAACATAAATAAATCGTTTTACAATATTTTATACGTTATATATTTTTTGCAGATAATACTAGTATTAATAGTTTGTACTTTTGACTGGTATTTACTTAGTCTCAAAACAAAGAAGTATTTAGCATAACATTTACTTTATCTTTCAACAGATACTTCAGCAAAAAAAAAAAAAAATAATATTCATTGTTGCATTTTGTACCTTATAATCAGAATATGCTAGTTATTGTTGGATTATAAGTTTATAAGACCAAGAGGCCAATGAAAGAATAAATTGTAAATAAATAAAGATTCTTGAACATTTAAAACAACGTGGTGAAATATCAAAAGGCATAAATATTGACAGCTATGTCCATTTATTAGGGTACGTCACAAAAGTATATCTCCTTCGATACAATTAGTTGCTTAATATCTTGAACGGCTGTAATTGCAACAGATAAAGGTAGGATAAAGCAAAATTGCTATGATAAAACCCCTTAATTTGAAACGAAACAATTCGTATTGTTATGGTCATTGTTCTAATGTAATTTAGAAATCTTACGAAAAAAAATATCAAAAATTTATATTAAGAAATTTTTATTTCAAACATTTTGTTTTGAATAGACTTTAGTACAGTGTAATATCAATATGTACATAAGACTGTTCCTCTAATGTTGATGTTTTAGTAGAGCATTTTTTTCTGCAGAAATCTATGTAGAAGACAAAGAAACCTTGTAGAATTCGTTTAAAATGTAAATGAACATGTTTAAGATATTAAGTACAAAACGGGTAATTGTATACAGTTTATCGGTCAACCTAAATTAAGAGACATTTTATCTGAGATCTAGGTCATAAACACACAATTTAAACTGTAATGTATGGTCTAGTCACTCTAGTGTCACTAACCAAGTTTTATAGATACAAAAGGTAGACGACCATAAATACAAACTTTATTATTTCGTACATTCCTCTCTTCAAGTTTATGACAAGATGGAACGTTATTATGTGACACGAATTTCATTGGACCATTCGAAATAATACTCAAACTGTTAATAATTAAACAATATTTTATAAAATTTTATAATTATGATTATTAGTGGTTAGTATCTTATATGAATTGGCAATCAATATATAAACATACAAATAAAACCAAAAACTAGGGCTGAATGCACAATATACCATTTAATATATATATAAAAATATATATAGCTGTAAATTGTTATACACAAGAAATTAATATCAATTAATGTACATGTATACATACTTCTGTTGGGCCTTTTCGAAAAGTGGTGTATATTTTGTTAATGAAATTTCTACAGTAATTTAGACAAACTTTTAACAACAGAAATTTGAAAATTACTTAACTACGTTATTGATAATATATCGATCAGTCATAGTAATCACCCAAGGTCAAATATTTAGGAGACAACAAGCTAAAGGAAAGTGCGACATTTGCAGAGCACTATATAGCAACACCGGCCTAATCTTCAAATATTACAAGTATTAAAATCAATGACCCCGACAAAACAGCTCAGAGAAGACATCAAAATATTATTTTGATATGCAGTAATAAAGTAAACACATAATAATGTCGTTTATAACTTAACGGTGTAAAGTTTTTCAAAGTGACAGGTCCTATAGAAAACAGAAACATGTGTTGCATTGCATTTTGTTTCCATAATCGACGTTATAATCACAATAATTATGTACAGCGAATTAGCAGACGACAATTACCTTTCAGAATCCTAACATCTGTTACAGGCTAACATTACTTCACTTACTGCTAATAAATCTCGTCATGAGAGGTTGAGTATCTTGACAAAACAAGGTCAAACAATGAATTAATTTCATATTAAAAAATCATAACAAGAAAACAAACATTGTCTTACCAACAAAGTCGCACGTATACACAATGAAGTAATGTAAAAACATATTAATGTGCATACTTAACTTGTATTTATATAACAAAACTTCCGAGTGATCACTTTGTTTCCGGATTTTTGTTTAAGTTTTTTTAAATATGATTATAATAATGTTTATGAAAATTAATTTCCTCATCCGCTACTTAAATGCAGGACCTTTTTGTACTGATTCTTTCACCTAGAACACAACCATTCTAGGCCCGAAAGTTATAAGATAAAAGGAACTTTCCTTAGCTTAAACTCAGATATCAGGTATTTCAATGGTCAGAAACCAACACAGAATGTTTTTATTGACCAATGGAAATTCTGAGACTGACCTGAGAAATATTTTATAACCACAAGGCCACATGTTACATTGTCGCCTGTGATCAAGAATCTAGCCAGTTACATTACAACACTAAAAGCAGCGACAGCCTATTGGTTATGGTATTGGTCTCTAAACACAACTGTCATGGGTTTGAGCCCAAATGTAGCCAAGACTAGGTTTTACTTTAAGGGACCAGCGTTGTTTAGTTCTAGGAAGCGGACTCGACAGTGGTTCAATTTCTAAAATCAAATAACACACACAATAAGCTTCAATTTTACTCCACAGTCGAGTAAAAACATGTTATGTTTTGAACTTAACGAACAATTCTACATTTCGACTAACATTCGAATGAATTTATACGCAAGTTATTCAAATACCACATACATTTCGACAAATGATAGTATTTCACTTTGATTTAATATAGGGCATATCCGTAGGGGAAAAAGTAGAAAACAAGACTAGTGTAGGAAAGAAGGGACTAAAGTCAACTGGTACCAGTCTATTACATGATCATTGGTCTTTGTACTTTGTACAATTTTATTTTGTGAAGTTTGTACGTTGTATTGCTAGTTTTATGCTCTGAGTCATATAACTAATAATATAAAAGCAAATTGTAATAAATTGCACGTGTTCACTCCAGTGCATAATTATAATACACATTTTCCCGGCTTCTGTACATTTATTTTAGCAAAAGCTGCAACAACAACAATATCAAATTGAAATATTTTCTTTACAAGAGGAAACTATCTAGGTCATTTACGTAAATTAAATCTTTTCTTATCGATTTACGAGAGAGTCCTGTATGGAAAACAACACTGTCAGAGGAATACGTTTTTGTATCATTTATCAATTACTGGCTAATGTCTGTGATGTTAGAGGTGACCCTGAAGCTTGTAAATAAAATGTTATGTAAAACTCAGGAATCAATGTTTTAATTGTACTACTTCCTACTTTTAATTATGCTTTTTGCAGTAGTGATAACATCTGTTGAATTGTTATATAAAATATCGAAAAATATAGATCTATAAATAAATATGAATAAAAAACATTTGCGCGATTTCAAATAAGTTATAGTTATATAAAATGTCGAAAAATAAATAAATAGATAAATAAAAAATACATAAATAAAACATAAATAAATAAATAAATAAATGAACGAATGGATGAATAAGCAAGCAAGCAAGCAAGCAAGCAAACAAACAAACAATTGCGTGTTTTCAAATGCGTTAAATGGTATGTTTATCATTAATTATACGTACGTTCCAACTATATCTTACAATTGCACTAATAGAAAACTATTCTTTACAATTAAGAAATAACAACACAAAAACAACGACCTAAAATCAGAGCAGCAACAACAAAGTGAACTTTGAAACGTTATACTCGTACTTATGATGGCAAAATTATAAATCTTCTTATATTACAGTGACTATGAGTAATGATCGTAATCTACTACTTAAAGTAAAACAACGTGTTTACAATATAATAATAAAAGTGTTATGTGGTTGGTAAAATACGGTCAGGTATATTTTCCCTTTATTGAGTTTTTATAATTATGACAAGGGCGGACGCTATGTTGTAGTTTGATGTGTAATATTAAAATAGTTTAAACGTTTATAGATTGGTCTTTGTGCACTGGTTTGAGACACAGTTAGTGAAAACATTCAATGATTTTATTACAATTCAAATGTAATAATTATGAAATGGTCGTTAAAATATTATGGTGAGTCTGATATATGTCTGCAAATTAAGTCTGTTGACAAAGAATGTGCAAAATGTATTTGAATACGGGGGGGGGGGGGGGGGAATACCTCAAGATCATAGCCTTTTTAGAACATTTTAGATGATATATAAATAACAGCAATATTCGACTAGCATCTACAATGTTGACGTAAATGCTGACCTGCATTCTTTGCTTACAGAATAAATGAATGCACTATTACAAAGACATTTAGTACATATCATTTATTTATTTATTTTCACCTTTTTGCTGACGTTGCATTAGTGTCACTTTCATATTTTGTTTAATGGGTTGTATTTAGGAAGAGAGGGTTAAAATATCTCTTAACCAAATAAAACTTGTGCAATTTTTGTCACAGAAAGTAATACAGTAATCTTGTGCATCCACCGAAATAACACACATATCCCCCCTTTCTCAAACTAACATGTAAATATGTAATTAGATTTTGCTGTAAACATATGTACATGTCAATAATTTGTTTTTTCTCACCTTAATTGAATCACGATGTTTACTTTTAAAAAGGGATAACCATAAAAAAGTAACAACACAAAAAACAAACACAGTTTCGCTATACATTGTAAACAAGACACTCTAGTATTGGCATAAATTAACCGATTTACGAAGTGTATAGAGGTCGGTCATTGCGCTTATATGAATGTATTGGATAACGTTTTAGTATGGTCTTATCGAAGTTTTAAAGTTAAAGAAATATATGACAAACTTTTGACCTAAATCATTAAAAAAAAAGGTTTTATACTGATTAAAAGGGTACGAGTTGTACAGGTTTAACGGTTTATAGAACAAGGTTGCAGTGTTTATTGAAATCTTTCTATTTAGAGTTGTTTTGACACGTAAGATTTATGGACCTTTTTTGTTGTTGATGTTTCGTTTTTGGCATTTTTCTATATTGCAAAAGTATAATAACAATTGCAACAGCATTATTCATTAGGTATTAAAATTGCACCAATCTTGTTATTGTACTCATAATTGTAATTGTTTATTACATTTTTTTTTGATGAATGTAAGTTATTATTTTGTTAGCTTCAATGAATAAAAGATTTGAATTGAATTGTTTTATGTACTTTGCTTATGTTTCAATACTTGCGAAAAGAGCAAATACAGGGTAAATAAGAATCTGTTAAGCAGATAATAGTAATAGATATTTGGTATCTAATATATAATTTTGGTATTGTAGTTAAGTATATATAATTATATTCATGTCTTTGCTAAAGTGTATCCGTATTGACATGGAACAGTTGTGTAAAAGTTTAATATATTTGTTTATAATCCTTTCACAATTTTTTTCACATAATAATGTTCACGTTCTTCTGCAAGCAAGTCAAGTTCAAGGACGCAATTTACATGTAAACATATTTTTTTCTAAGTCATGTTATCGAGTAAACTGTTTATCTCGCCGTAACTTTATAGCACTATCAAGATTCATTGATTTTGAACATATGCGAGAATAATTCGGTAATTGACGTACTATTTCAATTATATTTACTTTGTTTTGATAAACTATTCATATGGGCAACATCCATCGAACTGGCTTCCCTTGCGTATCTGTGTGACTTTTAACCCCCGTTTTAACAAAGGTAAAGATATTTTGGAAGGTATTTAAATTAATCTTAATGAGAAATATGAAAGTTACCGAGGTTAAGGATAGATGTTAACCTTTATCTAATCTTTGCCAGTTCATAACCTAAATGACTAGTGCAACTTAAATTTTAAACACAGGTCGGGTCAGAATAGTGTTTAAAGGTTCTCTTTGAAAAGTAACATTTAACGCACATAACCAATACGTACATAAATAGTTATTTTAACATTATCAAATTAAAAAAAGTAAGTAAATAACATTGGAATGCTTGTGAACGTGACTAGCTACCGGCCGTAATGATAACAGATATAACGGCGTCTGTCTTGAAACGCGGTCATTGACCTGACACCGTACTTCTTTCAGTGCTTTGTTTGAATAAAAAATAGCTTTTACTTATTTTGTGCATGAATTATACTCGACAATTAGTACAGGCGGGGCAAATATATGTTCCTCCATAGAAGCCTAGTTTGACGTCATTTTACTGGTGTTATCAAGTTTTGTTATTTCAATCTTTGCTAAAGTAATTACTCAATCTCGCTAGATGTTTAACCTTAAATGTTTCACTGTCAAAGAACTGGGTCATACATTTTTAATTTGATATCTGTTTTATGTCATTTTCATGGCGATTCTTTGTTGTTGCACACGATCTTTGCCATATTTAATATAAGTAAAGCTAATTTCACCTCATTCTGGCTTAGAACATTAAGAATATTTGACAATTCGCACATTGCATTTTAATCCCTGCAGACCGGATATACAGTGTATAACTTAATACACTTTCATTATTAAAGTCTGTTTTCACCACCAAAACAGTTTCTTTTGCAGTAATATGTTCAATTATCTGTGCTTTGTGATTGGCAATAAAAATCATCCATACCAATATTGGTGCCAATCGTGCAATATTAAACTAAGATGTACGGCTGCCAATTATTGTAATCTTACACTCGGTGTTCTAATAGGATTATACATAACAAGACAATGTTATCATTAATGAACATTTTTATTATTGTTTTTTTTTCTTGCAAGTATTTTCAACACTTTTATATCATATAAATACAAAGAATCTGAACACGTTTCAATAATTAACAAATAAAACTAATTAATAACATAGCATACTTCCAATGTAGCACTTTGCTGCATAAACATACATTCAACAACATTAAATGTTATTCTCTAATCATGCAAAAAATATCAAACAAACTATTAACATATGAATCACAGTTGAAATGGAATTTTATACAAACTGAATTTGTAAATGGACAGTTTCATTATCTCTTCTCATATATCTTTTACTAAAGGATGCAATGTAATTATTTTAGCACTAAATTGAGTTAAGCACAAAGTTTGTACACAACTAAAACACTAACCATAAACAACACTATATTCATCAGTCAATTTCTCCCGATTTTAGATGAAAAAAAATAGTCTAGATCGAAATTCATAATCATAGTGCTTTTAAAAACATCAATGAATAATGTTTATGTGTTTTTTTTTCGTTCTTGTTGCTTCCTTTGTTAGTTTGTATATATCTGATGTATCAAAATTGTTCTTGTCATCATCTAAAACAGAACCCGTTGACTGCAAAATATCAAGACAAGTCTCTCTAATCTCTTGTTTAACGTACAGAGTCAGCCACTCTGTCCTGTTATAGCACCATGTGCCCGACTATGGCAACACAAAGCCATTGGTCTGTATCAACCATTGCTTAGCAACAAGTTATGAGGTAAATGTCACTTAGCAACGCATCACGTCAGATCTGAATCTTTGGGAATACTGACCACAATAAACCCCTTACTCCGCTCATACAATCTTGAGATCAATATGAGTACAGTAATGCCAGTGGGATTAAAATTCGCTAACGTTGCCACCAAGTCGTCCCGAAAACGTATTTCATTAAATGTTAATGTTAAAATGAGTTGTGACTAGTTATCCGTGACGTCCGTTGTTCCAGTTGTTGTATTGACGTAGTTGAATCTCAAAACGGCTCTTCCAGTTAGTCTGCACTCGTATAATTCTTGTAGAACCTGGCTTGTTTCTTCAACATTATGCACTGAAAAACTTGGTGGTTCAACCTAAAAAGCAAATAATTTCATCATGAATAAAACACCAAAGATAATATTAAAGACAAATTCTGTAATCCTTGAAAACTTAAGAAAAATATGGCTATTATATACATCATTTTCATTACCTTCTTCTAAATACTTATCATTCTTGATCAAGTTTAATATTCTTATTTTATGTACAAAATGTAACCAGTCAAGTGTATTCACCTTTTTATCTGCAATTGTATCTACAAGAAATCTCAACTGGTCTACTGATCCTTTAGGGATGCCTACAATACTTTGTTGTTTGGCTGCCAAGGTGTTCAAGTTTATTGATACCTCTGCCATTGCATTTCCACCAACAAGAATCAAACCCTCCTGCAAGAAACAGCAACAAACATTTTCTTTACTATTGTTCGTTAGTTTAAATTTGAATAAAAAACATTTAGTCTTTGACTCTTAACTTGTAAAGATTGTTTAACAACTTAAAATTTATCCTTAAGTGTAACGTTTTTTTGTCATTTTTGTTCAAATATCAAAGCAGATAAAAATAAAATTTTACAAAAAATTAAAGATCTAAATATTCGTAGAATATTAATAAATATGCAATGGCTATTAAATACTTACTCTGTTTAGGCATTTCAATGACCTCATCATTGTTCTAGGCGAGCTTACAAAATCTACAACAACATCAACGCCTCCTGTGCATGCATCAAGAGTTCTTTCAATGATGTATTGCTCGTGATCTTCCTCACACCAGTGTATGATGTCATGGCAATCATGCTCCTGTGCTGTGATCAATTTATCAATACTGTTGTCTGCTACAAACAGTCGGATGTTACTGTTCTCTTGTCCAATGAGGTAGTTAGCAAGTCTCAAAGTCCACAGACCTAAACTTCCAGCTCCGACGATAAGAACATTGACACAAGCTGTAAATTAAAAATACAATAAAATTAGTTTTCTTAAGTTCGTTGTACTTTAGAATATAACAATTGTATGAAACAAATTAAATCAATGCCGAAAATATCATATTTTATTAATTTTGACCTTCACAGAGGACAAATACACAACGAAGCTAAAAATCGGAAAATAAGAAATAAATGCTTACATTTTACTTGCTGTAGTTTCTCGACATGTGGTTGTGCTTTCAATACGGCGTTATAAGCAGAGAGTGCACTGCCTGGAAGCATAGAAGCGACCTCTAGTGGAATACTGTTTGGAATCTGTACCAGGTTCTCGATATTTTCAACAGGAATGAATTCCTGGAAGCCATCATGAGCCATGTCTTCTTCTGGGAAAATTATTACATGGTCACCAGGAATTATATTTGAGTTTGGAAGAGTGTTGCAAACATCATGTACAACACCAGCTATCTCAGTACCTGTAATAGCCAAAGAAACGACCGCTGAAATTTGGTTTGTTGTAAGCTAAATAATGAACATGACAAACACTTTAAGAAGATCAGATAAACTATACTATTAACATCTAACATTATGATTTTTTTTAATAAACATTATTTTCTAACTTTCAAACTTTCAGTCACTTAATAACTAATGCCAATACATCTTCAATGACAGCAACACAAAAAGCATGTAAAGCAAAAGGTTCAGCAAGGAGCACATCTTATCATCAAAACTGGAGGCTAGGTTGCTAATAACACGTTACGTTTAAAGTGGATTGCCATTGGTCTACAATAGGCACATTTTCCAAAGTTTTTTTACATAAAATATTGGATTAAACAACGGAAATGTATCATTTGAATATTCTAATGATTTTTTCTTGAAAAAAGGTGTTTCTTGAATTAAGTTAATTTGCATGAACATGTCAATATATATTTCTTTTGTTGTCACGATACATAATAAAATCAATATCATTATCACTGATATAACAGACCAATCCACTTTAAGTGTAAGTAACATATTTGCAGGAAAGGCAAAAATAACTGTGTCCAATCATGTTTCCACATGGGAAATACTTCTGAACTTTTTATTTAGGTAAAATATGCTATATTATGTAACTAGATGCTAGCTTAGGAGAGGGGAATAAAACAAAAGGTGAAGCTAAATTAAGCTATTGATGACAAGATGTGCGCACCTCCATGAGTTGGTAAAGGTACATGTTGTTTACCTGGAAGAGCAGGTCTGAAATGACCCTTTCTGATGTAACCTTCTGAGAAACAAATACCAGCAAAGCAAACCTGTAAAGTCAAAAATAAAACAAACTATTATAAATTTATGAATACTAGTAATATTTTATTAAAGACAGGTGACTCTGATACCAAAGAAAATTAGAGGTAAAAAATAGAACAAAAGTCTTAAGTTATAACAAAGGTCAAATTAATTAAGATTTCATGTTTTAAGGCCAGCCATTTTCAAATTTATAGTAGACATTAAAACATTTGTTAAGTGTAATTATAAATTACTCTTATTGTAAAAGACAACAAATTATCATGTAATCAATACCTTAACTATAACGCCACCTTTTGGGCATCCTGGCATTTGTGACATGACGGAGCTGCTCTCCATTGGCATGGCTGAGAGAGATGAAATACCTGCTTCAGAAACGTTGCCCATCATCATCCTTCTTGCAACCTGTACTTGCTCGTTCTTGTTAACTTCGTTGTCCAACATATTTATATCTGCAGAAGTAAACGACCACTGTTAAAAATGTTAATGTTCAGTCTAAATCTATTCCAATGGTTAATCGCGGAATGGACTATCACGTTTACAACTAAATTGATTATGATTATTTCAATGAAGTGTCCTTTATATATAAATCTTAAAGGTAAGTTAGAAATTTCCCAAGATCCGCACAAATATTTCACAACGATCAACTTCTTTTGTCTTCCGTGATATAAATAACTTGTTTACGAGTAGTCTACAAAACTTTATGAACATCTAAAGTCTTCGTGAATTGGCATGCGCATGATGCATTAATTATCAGCTTGTTCAAGTTGGGAGTTTGAAGGGGTTCATCGAAACTTTGACTCTACTTTTTAAGTCTCCGAATTATATTTATTTCAAATTTGCCCAATTCGTATAAGCGATATGAAAATGAATAAACATAGATTCTATACGAGATCATGCATTTTATTATCGTCTTTAGAAGAAAGTAAATTTTGCAACTAGCCATTAATTTCAATGATACAAAATAAATTATAAAATACAAAATTATAAAAATGTGAAATATACGTATATATATGACTCTGTTACTTAAATACAGTTTCTCACAAGGTTTAGACGAAATATCTTTCGGTAATACATTGCGTCTACTTTTGAGTTTCAAAAACTGTGAACGAATACACATGTTTAAAGATCTATAATAAGTTTAAGCATATTTGTTCAACATAGAAAAAGGTCCATGACGGTTCATAAATCTTTAAAAAAAAAACAAAAAACATAAAAAACTTCATAAATGTTTGACTTAGAACACATCTCCATCATTGTCTATTAATATAAATATTATATATTATGTTGAAAAGAAAAATCCATAGCGTTAAGGAAAAAACACGGTATATTTAATAATAAAGTAAAAGATATATTTACCTTTTCGATTAATTCGTTATATTATACACACACAATTATCACAATATATTTTATCCGTATGCACGTCTGATATGAACGACACTTTTTGAGTTTTGAATGAATTCGGCCAGTGGGTGCTGGTCTTATATGTAAGATCATCAACTAACCTCGTGAAAGCAGAATGGTAAACACGCAGATCTCGGTCAGGTCATGTATCATTTGTTACTTGTAAGGATTGTCGGAAACGAACTCAGGAAATTGCTTGTAAGTTATGCTACTTTACGATTAAATATGTGTTTTACTATTGCATAGGGTCTAAAAAATTAACAAAGAGATATATGTTTACATTACTGAGATTCTGGTGAGTGTTAGAAGGTATATTAAAACATAGTTTAAATCTATCGGAAATATCATAAATTAATCACCCTCGATTTTGCCCGTATTTGCTATTTTTAAACTGTTCACGGCGTATCGGAAACTCCACGCTTATATCAGGGGTGGGCTTAAAAAAAATATATTAAAAAACGGGTTGCTAAAATAATTTCGTAAAATTATTTTGTAAAGCTTAGAGACAAAAAATTCAACAAAAAACAAATAATTAAAGTGGGGAGAAAGGCCCTGCTTTTTTTCATCATCACAGGGTGAAATTTAAAGATTTTTGGGCTTACATTTATGGGACATTTATCCGTGTAGGGGAGTAGGGCCCCTGGTTAAATTTTATGTTTAAAAAAAAAAAAATCAACTAAAAAAAGGTTTAAAAAAAATTTAAAAAAATGTACCTCATTGTCCCGTTACGTAAAAAAAGTTGTTTCTTTTGGGGGACAAAAAAAAACAGGTTTTTAAAGGAAAATAAAAACAACTAAAAAACGCGGAACCCCAAACAGTATTCATTTTAAATACGCAAAGTTATCGAGCCGACCCATGGAAACCCGGTATTTTCAGAAACAGTTCCGGTCACAATTTCAGTAAGATTTTTATACTTCAGATTACATGCTGAGTCGTGGAAAATATTGGGAAGACCCATTGTGACAACCAATTTAATAATTCTCAAATTTGAACTTTTTTTGAGGGAATAGGTTTAAGCTCTATATACGTTGGTTTAGTTGTTGGTGGGTGAAAAATTAAAAAATGTTAATCCCAATTTTTACTTTGTAAGGAAATTTCTACATTTCAATTCCCGGTCAAGACTAATTCAATATCAATATATGGGCAAATGACTTCATGTGTCTTTACGTAAAATATATGGCCCGTCTGTCTGTGAGTTAATTCTTAAAAACACGAACACCATTTTGTCTAGTTCAATATATGGAATATCGACAACGATAGAATATTGTTAGGTCTCACGTACTCGGCATGCACCGTGAACGTGTAGTAGTAAAGTACATTTTATTTTAAAGATTTCCGAAACTTACTAGTAAAAATTTTCCCGGGAACCAATTTTACGGGGGTTATGAATAACTTTAAAGGCCCCTTTTTAAAAAAAAAATATGGGACAACTTTAAAGCAGAACAAACATGATTTCACATTTTCTTGTTATAAATAAATGTACAAGTTACCCTATCAATTAGGGAAGTAGAATCATTAATACTAGAGATGATAGAGGGCAAATTTCTCACAACAGATGCTATATATTTCTTCGTGGCGGTGCAGGTAAGTTAAAAGTCAATCATTTATTTAAGCAAGCGCAACAGAGTTGCCTCTCTTGGTTTTAAATTAATATAGATACTTGTTAGCTTTAAAGAGCATATACTTATACCTCATTATAACAAATATATTTACAATAAAATCACCGACATACATAGGTAAGTCCTGCATGTCGATATTCTTAAAATTTGTTTTAAATAAACGGACAATACATACACATGTATATACTTAATAAAGTACAATATATTTTTATTTCTTACTTAGATCCTGGCAGTCAGATGGCTATGGCATTTCAAGACAAATTCATGAAATGATTTCTTGTAGACAGCAAACACGTAGGTTTTGACATGCAGGTAAAAACATCGTCAGCACCAATTTATACCATAAACAAAATACATGTTCACATGCATATTTCCAGCGGTTTTTGACTTTATGACCGACACTATCTTTAATATAGACGAGTGTAACAACAGTCAATCAAAATAGGAACAAACATGGTGTATTCTTCATTTTAAAACTATTCCTATAAGCTTTTGGGCGTATTCTTCTTTAAAAATGACCAAATATTACTTTTTTTCTGTGCAAAAACGTAACTTATCAGAACAAAGTTTTAAACATAATGTAAATATAAGAATAGAAAATGAAGACAAACAAATGTTTAAAAACATAAAGTTTTTAGAATACAAGTACTTCGACTTGACAGCGAAATCTTACAATGGTTAGACTAAAATGACGTCATGAATTTACTCTTGGTACTCTACCATATGATAGGTCTATCTGGTTCCAGAATGCAGTGCATCGACTACAGCCAAATAAGTACATAATGAAAACCCCTAATATTTAGTGTTAATTTAAAAAAAGAAAAATATTTTCATCTTGTTTATATAAAAGCAATATATAAATTGAAGGGGAAAATGTATCCAAAAGCAAAAACAATATGTTCACTAGAAATGTATGCATAGACCAAGGGAACCCCTACATTCCGGCACTGTTTTGTTATTCTACGGGGTTGTAGCAGGGTAGCGTGGCAAGACGGAGAGGGGCATATATCTAAGAATAAAAAGGGGATACAAGTACATGTATTAAAATGAAATGTTCGGTATAAAACATTTCATAAAATCCGTTTTCTAAAAGGTTTACAAGGGATTTTTGTTAAAAACTTAATAGTATTATACAAAAAATTAAAATTCATCAGGAATAACAAATCCTTGAAGAATTAAAATGCTTATGTATAAAATTGATATGGTCCGATTTAAAAAACAGTATTTCTTTAATTTTTATTTCAAGTAAAGGAAAACAATAACTTAAAATTTCTGAAATACATATTAAAATATTTTAATAAAGGTGTGGTTTTTGTCAGATTAATGATCGGTAGCTTTCTTTTCAAATTAATTGAAACAATCCTTAATTCATTCTGAATGTTTCATTTCAAAACTTTTCTTCAAGCTTTTGGGCGTAACACGGTGTGGCTATCACCATACGGATGTTAAAGGTCGCATGTTCGGCGCATGTACAGCAGTAGGCAAGGAGTATTGGAAATTCACACGTAGTTCATCAGAAGTTCAGCTTTGATGTATTCACATACACGCTAATTATATATGTAATGCTCGCTCTAATGCATTTCCTTTCAGATCGATACTCTGTATCTATTGATAACGTTATAAGTGCATTTATGCATAAAACCAAGATTTGTCTGAATAATGTATTCTTTTTTAAAGGACAGCTTCTTAAACTCTTACCAGTTTGCATAATATTTCATTATTTAAAATTGTTGATTGGTATGGTTCAGTATTTGAAACAAGGTAAATTAAATTGATTCTTTCATACACTTGTCTCCCCACCCCCCAAAAGTAAAATAAAATAGTGGGTCTTATTTTAAGTGAATTTAAAGTGATACACGTCTGTATGTTCAAATAACTTTGATTAAAAATACAATTCCATCTCATTCTGCTGTATATAATATTATAATGTAATGAGCACTGTAAATTGATAATGCAAGTTTTACGTAATAAATATATATATAATTTCTGAATAATATTATATTACTCTGCCTTCAAGATACTTAGAAATGACACTTTTTATATAACATATTTAATACAAATATTTCTACCCCTTCAATAAACTTATAAATTACTCTTTCTATATTCAAAATACCTACACATTACACTATTTGTACAGGTTGTTCTATCTAAAGATACTTATAAATAACACTTTTTTTTCATCATAAATAGCAACACATAATTAAATATTTGATAATAATAAAAAGCAGGCTCGACGTTGAAGGCAGTGTTAAATGTAGTCTCTTGCTTAGCACCGGCTTAAGCAGAATACAACAATACTTAGTCTTAAATACATTCAACTTATTTGGTAAAATATCTTTCTAGTAACAATAAATCTCTACTACACATGGACAAAACTAGACGCCATTTTTATATGGGATATCCTTTGATTTATTCCGACATACGTTTGTAAACCTGGTTTTGAAGCTATTTCTGGCAACAGACGTACAGCACTAAGAAGCCACGCATTGACATTTTACAGGCTAGAAAGTCAAGAAAAAATGAATGAATCATCTCTCACACTAATATCCAGTGATCGACCCATGCTTGGTGCTGACACCACGCTGGTAATGAATGTTGTTGCTGCAATGTCATGGACCACGATTTGAACTTGAAGGTTGACTAAACTTAATACATGCACATAACACTCGCTTTTCGCTTTCAAAATTGCTTTGATGATCGGTGAAATCACGTGCTAAGTTTGTGCTATTACCACACCAAATATAAGATACGTGTAATTAACGGAAATAACTAAAGAATGACAACTGTAATGTAATAATACTTCAGTTTTAAATAATCCACTCTATCACTAATATTGATGAATACTTGCATGTGAATTATAGATAAAGTGCTCATATAATACATGAAATAAATAAATAATAAAAAATGCTGTTATTACGTTATAAATAAATTAATTAAAACGATGTGTTCGCATGAAATATGTATTAATCCAAAAGATGTGGACATAATAAAACATTAATTTTATTCAATGACTCTATCATATTTGTTTCATCATAAACAATTTTACATGTTTACACTTTAGGCATCTGAAAAAAAATCCTAGCACGAATAATACATGTATTAAAATATTCTTATATAAATATGTTGTTTTAACAACATACATGTGAATCTAAATCAAGCACATGTATTTCCATATAAAAATGCAGTACACGTATTTAAAAGTTTAAAAACAGTCTTAATTAAAAAGTTAAATAATAATAGTTAATAATAATGAAATGTTTTTTTTTCTAAACTTATTTTAAATAGTTTTTTTTCAGTGAGTTTTAAAAAGTCAACGTAAATTGTTTATAAATAATTAAAAATTAAAGAAAAGTTCAAAATCCAAAACCATACAATGAACATTGCATCATCAAATTAGAATATATCGTTAAAAATGTTAGTATATCATACTTCATCTTTGTATTATTATTATATAAGATTTATTAGTATGTAATTAGCATATGTTCTAACGATTTTATATATTTCATCACCATGCATGTATAAATGAGCCATGACAAAACCAACATAATGGGTTTGCGACCAGCATGGATCCAGACCAGCCTGCGCATCCGCGCAGTCTGATCAGGGCTTAACAACCATATTACAAGTAGAAAAACTGATAGCGAACAGCATGGATCCTGATCAGACTGCGCGGATGCGCAGACTGGTCTGGATCCATGCTGGTCGCAAACGCACTATGTTGGTTTTGTCGTGACGCGGCTCAAATGTGGTTAGTTGCACTTATACTACATGCAAATATGTACTATGATTCCATGAATATATATACCTGTATTTTGCATTGCAATTGCCTAAACAGATAATGAAATTTTAATATCTTAACAGGGTGGAAGCATGATTGCATTTAGTGCTTTATGTTCTGACTTGATATATGATATGTGAGTGAGGAACAATAAAGACAGTGTCTATTGTAGGATTCGAAAAACAGGGGGGGGGGGGGTTATCGAAAAATGAGAATTTATTACATTTGTTGACCCTTTTCCTTCTTTCTCTTTGTAAAATTTTTCCCCTGCCTCTGAAAAAAATAAAGGGGAATTCTCAAAAGTATGAGTCAATCCCTCACGCCCTCCTAGAATTGACACTGCAAAGATCAACATTAAAGGCACGTTATGTTACAGTAATTAATAAATTTGTTCTTCAGAAAAAGCAAAACTGAGTTTTATAACACCTAAATATCGATGCTTAAAGATGCTTATTACTTGAGGAAAGAAGTAAATGTAACAATGTAGTACTAATACATAATCAATATACACATGTAATTGTACTAATTGCCAAAAATCATCAAAAGCAAAATATGGTTCAGATAAATAGCCAATGAGTAGTAACTTTTTAGAAACCCTAACAGCTAGGACACCAAAAATAAAAAGCTGTTAATAAAATAAAATAAAATAATATCTGAGGCATAATGGGGTTTAAAACAACACAAAAAGGAAGAAAACCGCAGCTCCAGACATATTCAGTCTCGGGGTGATTGGAAGAATGACGAAAAACCGGAAAATGAGAAAATAAATACATGTAAGTAAATTAAAAAGTTGTAAATTAAAGGAGGAAGAGAGGGAATGGCCGTATTATGGAGGTGGGTTAACTGCAATTCACAGAGCAAGCTACACAAACGTGCAAATATCTAATATAATCAAAGTACATAATCCTTGCGGTGGTCTTGTAGATCTCGACAGTAGACTATTGTAGGCTGAAATTGTTACAAATACATGTGAGGATATTTTAAACCAAAACAAAAGATCGAAAATTTCAGATCATGTTTAATTTCTAGTGTGTGTATGCAAGATATTCGTTTCCTGTAACGGCACCCTACGAGCCCCAAAGGTTGATTGCTAAATTGACGCAGCCGTCCTTGAAAGTCATTTTACATCTACAGAACGGTTTTATCTGATGATGCAACTTTATCTGCTAAAAAAAATGCTCACGATTTTACGAGAAAAAAGTCAACCAAGCCACGAAGGTATACGTAAGTATAATGATTAAGTTGACGTTTGGCATAGTCAATCAGACTTACAGTGATTTTATCCCGACTTTTTAAAGAACAATTTCGAGCTATTGTTACAGTAAGGTTATCTATGGTGGCATATTTCTGCCACCAGATAACCATATAACTAACTAGTTAATTAAGAGGTTAACTAGTTACGTAACTAGTTAACCTCTTAATTAACTAGTTAGGTATCAGGTTAACTAGTTAAGTAACTAGTTAACCTCTTAATTAACTAGTTAGTTATCAGGTTAACTAGTTACGTAACTAGTTAACCTCATAACTAACTAGTTAGGTATCAGGTTATCTGGTGGCAGAAATATGCCACCATAGTTATCGTTGTCGTAACCAAAAATTTAAAACATTATTGTTTTTATTTCTTTATGGATTGTCTGCACACTTAGATATAACAACCCATTGGACAAGCCCTTTAAGTAGACCAGACCGAACTTGTCATTGACTCATAAATGACCTTGACCTTTATTGTCATTTACATTTGCTTGAATTATTTATACGTTAAATTTATTTTATTTATGAATGGATTGTCTCCATACTTGAACATTGAAGGTCAAATTATTGTAATTCTACAGTTTTCTATAACCGATAACGTTTTAATTAATTAACATAATTATTGTCTTCATACCTGTACAGTTTCTATTGTAGGATTCGAAAAACGAGGGGGGGGGGGGGCAAAGAGAGATTTTTATCAAAAATGAGTATTTATTACATTTGTTGATCTTTTCCCTTCTTTCTCTTTGTAAAATTTCCCCCTGCTCTGAAAAAATAGGGGGAATTCTCAAAAATATCAGTGATTCCCCCATCTCCCCCTCCTAGAATAGATACTGCTTGTAACAATCATTAGGACAAGACAGATTTGATTCATACGTGGACTAAAGAATATAATTATACTTTAACTGAACTTGACTGTCAAGTTCAAATTATTGAAATTTGCTCATTAATTATTCAATTGTAAAATGTAAAAATATAACCTCTGTCTAGAGCGAAAACAAGATTTTTCAATATTTGGTCTGTCTGACCTAGTTTTTGACCCCGGATAACCCATGTTCAAACTTTAGCTAGAAATTATCTGAACAACCTCTCTCACAAATTTTCAGGATATTTGGGCTTAAAATCTTACCTCTAGAGTATAAACAATATTTGGGCTGTGTGACCTAGTTTTTGGCACAAAGTGACCTATATCCATACCTGAACTAGAAATCATCTCATCAATCACTTACAAATGTACTTATTTCGAAAATATTTGGTCAGACAGTATTGTCTCAAGAACGTTAAAAGGTTTTTCCATATTTGGGCCGTATGGCATAGTTTTTCATATTTGGGCCGTATGACATAGTTTTTACCGGTTGAACTTGAGTTAAATATCACTTAAACATCCTTTCTGCCAAATTTCAAGGATATTTGGACTGAAACTGTAGCCCCTACTGTAAAGTGTTAATGATTTCTTTGAGTTATGTGACCTACTTTTTAACCCGAGGTGAACTACATTCGTACTCGAGCTAAAGAAAATCAGCTTACAACCTTTCTGACCAATTTCCATATTTGTAGCAAAACAGTAGCCTCTAGAGTGATAACAAGATTTTTCCATATCTGGGATGTGTGACCTAATTTTTGACCTCAGATGACCTATATTTAAACTTGAGCTAGACATCAAGTTTCAAGTTTATTAGCATCAGCAGCAAATCAATTGCTATTGGCCATTTACAAAGAAAACACATGACGTATGGCAAAGACAAAAAATACAAAAAAGTAATAACAGTACATATTCATAAAAACAAAGACTTTCATGAAACACTTACAGTTTCAAGGGTATTTTTACGCAATTCAAAAGCTTCTTAAATAAACTTCGATAAGAAAATTAGTTTCCTTTTGCTGTTACAAGACATATATAGATCTACTATCAAATTTATTCAAAGAAGGCCATGATATGTTACCAAGGTTTTTCTGGCGAATTTGAGAGTATTTTGTACAACACACTGATGATAGGATAAAGTGATATGCCGTTTCTGTTACACTTTGATTACACATTTACAATATACGATTTTATCTTTCGATCTAATCTACTATATCTGCCTAGTTCCACAGACGCTTGGGGGTCAGATCCTGTCCCCCAACGTGATACGCCCCTGTAAACACTCTACCAAAACTATTTTAATATTTTAATATTTAAACACGAACGGTACATCTATTACAACGATAAAAATGGTTTTCAAACATTTTTTACATATATGAAAAAATACCGTATACCATCAAGTCTCAATAAAGTACTTTATAGTTTTGGTAGAGTGTTTACAGGGGCGTATCACGTTGGGGGCGGGATCTAACCCCCAAGCGTCTGTGCCTAGTTCTAGGTACCTCTAAATTATGTGAACAAAGTCTTTAACATGTAAATTGTTTTCTATGCAAATCATTGGTAATCTTATCTAAATAAGTTTCATTTTTAAATTGTCTGTAAAAATCTAATTTAGATATATTATTTAACGATGTATCCCCGTACTGCCTCTTTCCGATCAGCTAACAGATTTTTCAACAATAACTGACAGTGAAATTATATATAAAATAAATTCTCTTTCAATTCTGCGAATATTATCATTTCAGCTAATAAATGCACCTACTTTTTAAAATTTCACTTCAATTATTACTATGAATCGAGGACAAATCATTACTGACCCATTTTCCAGTTCTTCAAAATTTCACAACCACTTTTCAATCAGTTAACAAAATATAAACTGTACCACATAAAAATTGTCATACAATGTTAAAATATAATTAGTTCTGTATTTTGGAGAAATTTTGACAAACTCAACTTCAGATAAATGGTAATAAACAATTTTAACCTAATTATAATGCCATTTTTCAATCTAGATATCTATTTGCAGTGGTAAAGCTGTCACAATTGGGGTATGGATGTACATTTCAATTTGCATAACAGAAAAAGCATGTTCTTGTGAAATTTTTAGGATCTTAGGGTCTATATGACCCCATTCTAGTGACTTCTTACTGAAAAGTTATCACAGAGAAGGTTTTTCCTTGGTTAAGTGACTGTTACTTTACTAATGTATTACCTTCCAATTAAGAACTGTATGGTAAAATATGTACATATTAAAATTACAGCTTTTGAAGTGTAGCAAACATAATGACTTCATGATATTGAAACAGTTGTCCAACTTAATATCCATTTCTGCAGACTGACAAAAAACTGAGTCTGTAAATCAATTATTTTTAGAAAATTATTGTGATTTGTAACTGGGTAAATAAAGGATTAGTGGAAAACACACATTTTACATATTTTGAACTAAAATGCTAGCATTTTCTTTTTTATCGCCATAATTGACATTGCTGCTGATAAATTTAGTCAAGGTGAATACAAGATGTGCTTACAGTTTGGTTACATGACAAATAAGGTCAAAAATAAAAAAATTCGAGGGATGATTGAAAAGTGGTTGTGATTGAAAACTGGCAATATGTGGATATTCCATTATTGTATAAATTGATCACGTGATGTTCTTTTTAACAAAGGATAATAATTCATACTTGTATCAAAGTTTAATAAGTCTTATATGCGAATATCCAAGGTGATCTACAATGGAATGAATTCGACTTGCCCAACAAGAAGTATTTACATTGTTGCTTTGGTCAATATAATTAAGCATCAAAAATAGGCATGTTTCAACCAGTATTCGAGTGCTCTCTCTTTTGCAACAATAGACAATGGAAATATCCCTAATTCCCCATAAATTGCCATATTTGACATCATCCAAACAACCTTTCTGACCAATTTCCTGCATATTTGGGCCGATCAGTAGGCGAGGAAAAAATGATATAAAATTACCTATAATAATAAATAAAATACCTCGAATCACTTCAGAAGACTGCAAATGGTGTGTCGGGTTGTAAGGGGTAAAACTCTGTTTGCAGTGAGCATAATTATATGTATATTTTCAACAGGCACAATGATAAATAAGTTTACAACATTTCCGTACATTATTTAGAAGTCAGCTGATATTCTAAAATTATCCCTTTGTTTATATTTAACTTGCTATAACAGACCGTTTTTTTTTACTTTTTAGGGAAAAAAAGGGATCATGTGGGCATTCATTCCCTTATTACCTATACATTTTGCTTACGTGAACAGATTTGATTTTGTGATGGTAGGTAGTGTCACCCGTTGTCAGTCGTTCGTCATTATCCACGATTTCTTTAAACAATTGAGTACCGCTCAAGCCGGTGCTATGGGGCGTGAGGGATGTTGCACGTATTCATTATCCCTCAAATATACAGACTCAATCAAATCGAGTCTGCAATTCTCTTGTAATTTTGTTGTGATTAATGCTTCCGAGGGATCACTTTGTTTCCAGATTTTTTTTCCACAGTCCTAATGATCCTCAAGTGACCTTGTACAAAGTTATACAAGAAAAGCATTGATGCAAAGCATCAAAGGGCGTCCAAACAGCAGGTGCAGATGAACTAGTAGATATATGATGACAAGATATTCTTATAAACTTTTCAATGGTTCATTGGGTTTTACCAGAATTGTATATCACTTTTGAATGAACGGACGAAAGACATTGTTCATTATTTATAACTTTGATTGGCATGCTAGAAATTAGAATATTACTTGTTATTTCTTTATGATCGTGGTTATTAATAGCAACGGATATACATGTATACAATCATAATCCATATGTGTAACGCATGATCAACACCATACTTGTGTAATTGTCCCTTATTATGTTATTGCTATTAACGAGGACCCCCTCTTAAGGTATCTGTTCACACTAAGTAACAATATGACACTTGTTATATTACCATGTTAATCATGTTGAGCATAATAGTTTATTATACAATAAATGTAATTTCTATTTTAATAAAAAAAATACAGATTTTATGAATATTGTTTTCTTTTCTTTTTTTGTGTGTGTTTTATGCGCTATTTTAATACTGAGATTTTACGTTTACTACTATTTTAAGAATTCAATTGTCATAATGATCGACGATTATAAGTCAAAACTTAACTGGAAAAAGTCAGTAAATCATGGTTAATCTTTCAATATATAATATTGTTTATTCTTAAACCATATACATGTACATTTGTATTTTCTTTATCATTTTTTAAATTATCAATCAATTGAATAATTCATAAAATCTGATTTGTAACTTTGAATAATTCCCCGGAATCTTTACTAAACACGAATAACAAATTAAATAAAATGTTTTAAAGTTGATAGTGTCATATTAATGCCATAAAAATGTACATTTTTTCTCAATTATTGTACATATTTATTGTTTTTATCTCATATAGATAAAATATAACATGCGATTTGTGTTGTTGGTTTTTTTTTTCGAATTGTATGTTTATGTATAATAATAATCAATCAATTCGAGAGTTGATCTGTGTTTATTAATTATTGTAACCAAACTAAGTGACAAACATTCATTTTGAAAAAAAAGCTTATTTATCTGTAAAATATTTGTTCTGTTCTGTAACGATATCTACTCCAAAACCGGGAGAGACCGGACAATTGTGGTACTATTCGCCGGTCATTAGTAAATCCCGGGAGAGACCGGGAATTACCTAGGAGTACATCCCTCTATAAATACATTTTCGGAATATTAAGGTCATCAACTCATCATTCTATTAACAGCTTTCGGAATAACATACCATAATAACCCACTGTGTACTACAAAATGATAAGCAAAAATACCCCGAAGAGCGCGATTTATTGACGGAAAAGGTTATTTCATTTGAAAATGTTTGCATTGCGAAATTCTCCAGTTCGCCATTCATTGTACATATCGCGACTAATTAACAATCAAGCACCCTCATACCGATCGGAATGATCGGCTTTTATTATTGGCGTCCGCGCCGAAGCGAGGCAACTATAAAAGGCTCGAGAAGTTGCTGTCGCCCTTTCACAAAATCTCATTTCATTCCAATAGGCGCCTCGCTTCGGCGCGGACGCCAATAAATGGTTCCAGTTTGATGCATAAATTGGTCACAAGAGCTAGAAATAGACTTTTAAAAGGACATCTTCTTCTCAAAAACTGTATGACCACTGCTTTTATATATTAGATATTTTGAATAAAGCAACACGTACCTTGTGATCCTCTCCAAAAGTTATATGTATCACATATCTGCATTTGGGGTCACAAGAAGCCCAGCCCCAGGAATCACTTATTTACATAGACTTGTATAGGAAAATGCATTTAAGTCAACTTTTGTGAAACTACAATGCCCAGATCTAAGATATTTGACATGTAGCATTTCCTAGAGTACCACTACAGAAGATATATAGGTCATGCACCTAGAATTAACAAGAGCCACCGCCTGGCACATTCATGGTGGTTCTCATCATGGCCGTCTCTCTACACGAACAACAGAAAGAAAAGCTTAAGGACCATCGGCATCAACAAACGGCATAAGAACCGCCATAAAGACTCATACTGCAGGAAAGAAACCACTGCAAAATAATGTGAAGAGAGGACTCTATCACCTAAACGTAGGCTTACCCATGATTCATAATTATGTCGGACAGGATGGTCGTATAACCTTCCCTGGCATATGATAATGACAACATCCCGGCCATTGATTTAACACAAATTAAACAAGTAAAATTGGTAAAAGTGATATAAATTCAGAAAATTTGAAATTCATTTAATGTGCTACGATTTAATATACTATAATCACACATATTGTATAATGCCGGCTCGCCACGGCGAGCCGGTATAACGTTAGAATTTTACTGAGATACAACCTAAAACTCCGAATCTATCCAAAAATTTAATCGAAGCTTGGCTTCCAGCTTTCTACAAAATTTATCTGTCAGGGCTGGAATAAAAAATTATTAAGCCAATCAAATTTAATCTAACATAGCGTCAAAAAAAACCTTCAATTTGCACCCCATTTTTCAAAAGCAGCAAGTATTGCTTTGAACGCAAAGATATAATGATGATTAAAATGTTTGTTTTCATGAAATCTTTTCAATTAATCATATGTACACCGACTTTTGATTTAGCGATTTCTCTGTTTTCTCTGTAGTAATAGTAAGTTTTCGTTTGGTTAATTAACATAAGTGTACATCTGGTGCATTTTTTTCTTTTTATCCGGTCATTTTATCCTTTCCGGTATTTAGTGTTTGTATTAACTGGCCGGGATCCGGGACGCCCGGGATCGTAATAGATATAGAGGAAAAACTAATAAACTATATTTGTGTTGATTATTGTCGTAATGAAGGCCATTAAACGTTAAGATTTTTGTTTTTTTATTGTATGTAATGAACGTTAAATTAATTTAACTTAGGATATAGATATATTTGGAGTTATTTATTAACAAACTTAAAAGGCGGAAATCACAATACTTATAATTATATGCCTATTTACATGTAATTGGAAAAATCAAAGACTACATTCTTGAATTGGTCAAATCCCGGGATCCCTATATGTTTTCATACGATCCCAGCTTTTCTGAAAACTATATTCTTGAACTGGCCAATTCCTGGGATCTCTATATATTTTAATACGATCCCGGCTTTTCTGAAAACTATATTCTTGAACTGGTCAATTCCCGGGATCCCTATATGTTTTAATACGATCCCGGCTTATCTGAAAAACATCTTCTTAGACGGATCCCTATATTTTTAATACGATCCCGGCTTTTCTGGCTGAATTGATTGACAACTTGTGTTTACTTTAGGACTTGTGTCTGTCACTCATTCTAATACTAAATCATATTACAACTTAACTTCGTATAAAGAGACATCTTTATGAAGTCTACCTATCTAACATTTTTTTGGTCAATTTCAACAGGCCATATAGTAAATGTGCATAGACATAGGGACTTAATTCATTCTATCTGTTTACATGCATCTTCATAAATACTCATATAACTGAGAGAACTGGCTTCCATAACTTTATATGTCACTTTTATTTTGATCTTCGCTGAAGTCTCTTCAGCTAACAGAACTGTCATTTTTACATTTAAACACACCCCTGGAAAAAATTACGAAGCGAGTCGCTACTAGCTTTTTTAAAAGCTAACCTTGTAGATCACTAATTTGAACAGGAATTGTCTATAAGGGAGGAATTAAGCAAGAATAGACCGATTAATTCGGCGTGAACGATGTGGCCAGTATAAAGATGATTAATGGAAACAAATATCGAACCATCTGTAACTGAACGCTCTTTAATCATTAAAACTTATTTTACTTTATGAACATCGGGTTCTTTTCGTTGTTTAATTACTATTATGAGTTAAAGGAAGATCTCTGACCTTGAATATCAAATCCTCATAATACATTGTGTTTATTTATTAGAATTAATGTTATTCATTTTTGATATTAATTAATTATACATTTTAATCTGAAATATTAATACATTTGTATAAAAATGAGATCTAATTTAAACACTATTATACATTTAAGGGATTCAGAGTCAACTCGTCCTCTGGTCAACTCGTCCTCTGGTCAACTCGTCACCTTTTTGGTCAACTCGTCCCCTGGACAACTCGTCCTCTAGGATAATAATAATATATTATAAAATTACTGAATTGGACATATTTTGACGCTTTTTGTATGCGAATATTTGGAGTTTCATCTTATAGTAAGGATATATATATATATGCATAATTCTGATTAAATTACATACAGAAAAAAAAACAACACGAAGACGATCAATAGCAATAACATTTAATGTATAAAAACATGTTTTATATGCAAAGATAAAATATCATATAGTATGTCTTTTTTGTCAATATTATGTCATACATGTATATATTCACTTTCACTTTCACACTTTCATTGTTTTTTTCATGCACATATTTCATTGTCTTTTTTTTGGACATCTTACGTTTCTACTCTTGGGGCTTGTATAAGTTGCCGAATTCTCTTAAACGTCCCGTTGATGACAACTCCCCATTCCTGTATTTATCCCACAGCTGGTGCGTCTGTCCCTGGAGAAAGGTGTACTTTTTCCGCTGGTAGCGGCGTAGTCTTCCTTCACTTATCAATTCAGAGTTCCTCACCGCTACCTGGGCCTCATCGTACAGCAGTTTAATCAAAAGGTAGAATGGAGGCGTTTCCCCAGCCCTCCCATTCAATCTTCAATAAAAATAATGATAATGATAATAATAATAATAATTTAATCCATAAACCAATTTTGGTTTTATCCTGGGTTAAACTGTTTTTACTCAATTGCTAGAATACACTTGTTAATCTAATTTCTAAATATGTTTCATTAAATCAAACATATCATCATTATTTTACAACCAATAAATAAATATAATTGACTTGATACAATGACCTAAATTATCGTGTTGATTGACGATAAGTGGATACTGTACTGTTTTATGCATGATATAAATTGTTGTTAATTAAATATATCATGACACGTGCCTTTGGTTATTAAAGTATACACATGGTAATTTGATAATAGGATTAACGACACAAATACCTCTGTGGTTGGATACGTTTTTATATATTTAAAGAACGCGTGTCTTTAATTTGAAATTATACAAATCGCGTGAAAATCGTGCCAAAGGTTGTTATAAAAATTTATTTTCCAAATGTCGAATTTGTTTTGATGGTGTATGGTCAAATATATGAAAATGTTGATTAAATACAATTAATACATTCAATATGTTGACTTGTATTATACAAGAAATTCTGGAACTCGGTTTTATACAGCTCCTCTTTGAGATCAGTTTAAAGATTTATTTATGGAAATTGAATATTAATCTTTACTAATTATTAGATGGCAATTGAATATTAATCTTTACTAATTATAAGATGGCAATTGAATACTTGGTAATTACTTTTATGTTTTCAATCATGTTTTCAATCAGTTAATATCCACTGCAAATATTATTGTACGGATTTTTTATTTAAAAAAAATAATGAAAAAAAAAAATAAATACTAACTCTTTCAAAAGGCATGTATGTATATACAACTCCAATATAATAATGGACCATAATATTACAATAAAATGCAATTTAAAAAAAAAAAAAACTTAATAAATTCATTAAATATTCTTTGACAAATTTTATTCCAATACACTATATAAGATCATTTGGAATTGCAAGACCATTTGTCTGTTTAAAATGAACATAAACATCACAAATGACTAACCTGTATCACAACTTCTGTGTTGCCAGTGTTCACAGCGCTCACACTGAAGTGCTTGCTGATTTTTCCGCACATGTTTCCTACAATCAATGCAGGGGTACATTGTCACAATTAACGACACTAATCAATTAAAAAAGTCACAATCAACAACACAAATAATTAAAATTGTCACATACACCGTTCACATGCAGTCTATAATCCAACAATATGGAATTCTAAGAAATGATTAATATGCACTATAAAAAATAATCCAATGTTCATATAACGTACAACGCAAATGTGTTTTTAAGAATAAATCTTATATTTATCAGGGCAACTTTTATATTGACAATTTCCCAACAAACAATTATCATGTTTTTAATTGGCACGCTCCTTCTATAATGAGATCAATATGCACCGACATAAAGTTTTTAGCGCTTCTAATTTCTGTTAATCTGTCGTCAGTCTTTAATCCATTCAGGGAGGCGGTAAAAATCAAAGGGTTGGACCTAATTTTAGTTTTAATTATCATTAAAACTCCGATTAATTAAACATAAATTGAATGTTTGTAAACTTACCTGTCTTTGTAGTTTGACATCAAAGCTATGCAAGTGCGCTTAGAGAAAGATCATTAAAATTTAACGTAAAAAAGACGTAATTATTTTATTAATATTTCGATATCAATCAAATTCAGTATTAATTTTACATATTTTACATAAAAGAATTATTTAAAGACATTTTAAAGACAGAGATCGAAAGTAGGGGACGAGTTGACAATATTAGGGACGAGTTGACCAAAAGTAGGGGACGAGTTGACCAAAAAGGTGTCGAGTTGACCAGGGGACGAGTTGACCAGGGGACGAGTTGACCGGATTGCCATTTAAGGTGACAACAGACACTTTCCGTGGTACTCACATAAATGTCATTTAAACCAACTTATTTTAGTGATAATTGTTATTTATTTAATCTTTGTGCATTAAATGTCGTTGATCATCATAAAAAAATAACATATTTGAAAAAAATGCCTTTGTAAATGATTGATTTTTAATAAAATCCTAAAATTTTAAATCGTCATATCAAAGTCATTTTTTGGCTTGCAGCCACGGCCATTTCATATGGAAAACTTGTTCCGGTTAGGTGTTTTTCGGCTTACATTTGTAAGTGCATGATTGAACGGGAAACCAGCTGCAATCGTGCCAATCGCAACTTTTCGGCCTTTTTCGTCACTCCTCGGATTAATGATAATAGCCGATGTAGTTCCGATTGCAATCGTGACAATTCGGGCGATTCCGTCATACTGCAGAATCAATCGCAACTACTCGGCCCTTTCCGTCAGTCTTCGGATAAGGTTAATATTATAGATAATAGCCGAGGCAGTTCCGAATGCTGCGGAATCAGACGAAGTAATGTTACGGAAATCTAAGCTATTTTAGTTACTCCGGTAATCCCAGTTTGTTTATATAAATAGGATTCGTATTTTTACTTGATTTATTGATTTAAACCGTAATAAATTATAAACGAAATTGTTCCGTTTCAATTCTTTTTCAAGACGCAAAAGTTAGTTTCTTTTATAATTGTTTTTTGTCTGTATATATTAGTTTTATACAATAGAGGATGTTGACTGTAGTAGTATTCCGTCTTCAAAGGGTGGTCCAAATCACACAGAATATTAGTGCATGAGATACTGAACTTGGTGAGGTAATCTAAAAATAGTCCATGCATATCATTAACCTTACCACGTGATGATCTATAGATAGCGCATCGTATCTGTGAACATGCTTATTAATTGGTACCACGTAACGAAGTGGAAATGAAATGTGCACACTTGTTTCCTTTCAGTATGATAGATAGATCTCCACGTTAGTATTTTTACGATTGATTATTTTCTTTATTAGTTTTATTCAATAGAGAATAGATTTCAAATCGTTTTGACAAAAATATTCGTTTTTACAAAAATAAAAACAACTAAATATGTTGGGATGAAGGCACAACTGTGCAAGCCTTTCCTTTTAAAAGGAAACTTTATTATTTTTTTGTCATCAAACTTTTGGAAAATAAACATACTTATAATATCTGGGGAACCGTGTCTCAAATTTTTTCTATCTTTTCTCAAAAAAATATTACGTAACGTCAAACATTTTATGCGACTTTTTTCACCATACATATTACGTAATTAAAGATAATTAAGCCGCTGATTGAGCAAACAAAAATCCCTGACACGGTTCCCTCCGTAACTGAATTCCCTTTCATATGCTTTAAACCGCATGTTAATTGCTTGATTATTAAAAAAGTTATGCCGATTCAAAGTTAGTCCGACCCGCATCAAACGAAGTGTCATAAATCGGCTGTTCTCTCTCGGACCACTACGTTTCACGCTAAATAATTGCATAATATACAAATATCGCACCAGAGAGTGTCACAAGTTGCGGTAACATACTCTAACAACATTTTATGACACAGTGACATCTGACCAATTAAAAAGTTGCTGATTAATATCAGTTTATAACAGAAATTTCTTCAAATCTAAACGTGATTTACCGTCCGTCTGGTATCGGTCGCACATGTCACGTGACTTTCGGTAAAATTTGAGGCACTCGGTGGGGGAAATGGAACGTATTTGCGCACCGCTAGCGGGGTATTTAATTGTTCCACTTTTGAAGTTTATTATTATTATTATCATCAGCATTTCAGCATTATCATTATATTATACCAGTGTCACTCTGTGTATTCGTTTATGAAATTTCCGTTAAAATATAAATTAAAATAACAAAAAACTGAGCTTCTGACGGTCTTTTAAAGTCCATGGTAGATGTACAAATAAGAACGGGATATTATATATTTTTTCCCTTAAATTGATATAAATCTTAGACAACCTAAAATGGTTTAGAAATTTGTCAGGGACACCTTACCACAAGTCATATAGGCGTTCACATTAAAAATGTTGTCTGTTTTTGTTGACATTGTTAGAAAATGAGGTTGAATGTAAAGCAAGCCCTTGAATCCGTACAAAGTCCATAAACTCAATGTAATATCTATCAGATTAACGGGACAGACAAATTATTTTCACACATTATGGATAATTTAGCAACTATATTTTTAATCAACCCCGTGGTCGTGCGATTTGCCGCTATACTTAATTATTTCATCGTCGGATACCCACGATTGATAATCATGTCACATAACATGCAATAAATGATAAATGTTAATGGTTCGGCCGTGGGTATCCGACGATAGCTTATTTATGTTTCATACATTATGTTACGTACATTGGCCGACAATTTCTTATTTTATAAAAAAAAGGCTAAATAAAAGGTAGACGATATTCGGTATTTGTACGATACATGAATTACGAGTAGTATGGACCAGTATGGACCGGTAATTCACGCATATATGGAACTACTGATTTCCGTCATTGTTGCCTCAACAGCTAGGGGGCGGAGCGTTATCGATAATTGACAGGTTACGCGAATAGCAGATAAAAATGGTACAGGTACCGTTTTAAAACGTTTAAAAACACATTTTTTGGACTAACTGCTCCCAAAATTAAATCACGAATGTGTTCGGAAAAGATGGATAAATCTACTAAGCAAAAAATCTCATTTTAGGTATTTTCAGTGATAATTGACTCCGTTGTCACCTTAATCTTTCTAAAGTATCTATCGTATTGTTCACTGTGAGCGAAATACCGAAGCTCTCTGAACTTAGCTAACGTTACGCACTTACGCACGTGCGTAACATTGATCAAGGAAAATGAAAATTCAAATAAACTAAAAACGGTGAGAAAACTAAAGGGTATGGAGCGACCGTGATTTTTGAGATTTCTGAGACATGATTCCAAAATTTAGTTATGTCTAATTATATAACTAATTCTAATATAAATATAGATCTTCGAAGTATCTAGGCGATAAGGTTCAAAGCTTTAAAATAAAACTATCATGACTATATACAGAGTCAATGAAATGTTTTGTTTACGTAAAGAGAGTAAATCCATAAAAAACTGTATGCGTCATTGTATCATAGTTTGGGGACCTTTCTGTTGAAAAAGTGTCAGAGTTAAATCGTATACATATACATGCACAGTGCGGTAACTGGAGTGCAGGTATTAGTTACCCGCACTCCAGAGCGCATGCCCATTGATTGGCTCATTTTTGCTGTGGTTTACTTAAATATTGTGACGGCGGAGAAACGGATGGCGGCAGAAATATCAAATTCAGATCCTCGTTCATTGGTTACTTTTTCCTGGGGTTTCATATTGTGACAACAGGGAACGTGTTTTGGCTTGCAGCCACGGCTGCAAGCCATTTGTTTTGAATAACTTGTTCCGGTAAGGTGGTTTCCTGTTTCCAATTGTTAGTGCATGATTGAACGGGAAACCAGCTGCAATCGTGCCAATCGCAACTTTTCGGCCTTTTCCGTCACTCTTCGGATTAATGATAATAGCCGATGTAGTTCCGATTGCAATCGTGACAATTCGGGCGATTCCGTCATACTGCGGAATCAGACGAAGTAATATTACGGAAATCTAAGCTATTTTAGTTACTTCGGTAATCCCAGTTTGTTTATATAAATAGGATTTCTATTTTAACTTGATTTATCGGTTTAAACCGTAATAAATTATAAACGAAATTGTTCCGTTTCAATTGTTTTTCAAGACGCAAAAGTTTCTTTTATAATTGTTTTTTGTCTGTATTAGTGTTATACAACAGAATATGGTGACTGTAGCTTCAAAGGGTGGTCTTGCTTACCAAATCACACATGATCAAGTTATATTTAGATCTACTGAACGCAATTCAACTTCTTGGTGAGGTAATCTAAAAATAGCCCATGCATATCATTAACCTTGCCACGATAGCGCATCGTGTAACATAGTTGATACATGCTTATTAATTGGTACCACGTAACGAAGTATTTTAGTGCATTTACTTGTCTATAAAGCAAAGGAATGATTTCACTGCGAAAAAGGGGAATGAAATGTGCACACTTGTTTCCCTTCAGTATCACGTTAGTATTTTTACGATTGATCATTTTCTTTATTAGTTTTATACAATAGAGAATATATTTCAAATCGTTTTGACAAAAAATATTCGGTTTTCCCAAAAAAAAAGAAAAAAAAAAGAACTAAATAAACCCTTTATGATATACAAATACCATAATTAAAAAAAAATGTGATAATAAATTGAAACAAAAAAAACAATTTTAAAGGGTCGCATGGGATGAAGGCACAACTGTGCAAGCCTTTCCTTTTAAAAGGAAACTTTATTATGTTTGACTATGATACAAAAGAGAAAGAACATCAAAACACTCGGCAATCTGATTCATACTCGGGGGCTACGCCCCTTCGTACAAATCAGATAGCCACGTGTTTCGATGCTCTTTCTACATAGCCCTGCGTGCCTAAAAATAATAAACACAATATGATAACTGTTTTACATCGTAATAGTGGACTTGACCACCGCGTCACTAAATAATTATCCTTAACGGACAGTACAGGTCTAATGCGCATGCGCAAAGGATAAATCATTAGGCGGAAAAATACAGACGACTTTTCAAAAGTCGCCGATAATCATTAATATTCATAATAATCAATCAATATAAGCTAAAACTTTGTACTATTGACCAACAGATCCTGAAAATAAAAGCGAAAAAGGCATAAAGTAGGAAAACCGCTGCTCATTTTTTCTAACCAAGGGAGGCAACTCTGTATATTATAGTCTGTACTTTAACAGTAGGTCGTTTCCCGTACATGACTATTTTTATTCTGGGGCACCTTATGGGGTGGTAAGGATAATTTAACACACACGCACGCACGCGCGCGCGCGCGCGCACACACACACACACACGCGCACACACACAAGAGTGAATTTGATCTCTTATTTTTGCTATGCCGATTGAACCATATGTTATATAGTCATTTATTAAAAAAAAAAGAGATGAAGATAAAATACAAAGATGAAGATCTAATGAATGCCGTTTCGGCATATCGGCATTAAACGAAAGCAATTGTCAATTTCTAAAGCAGCGTACCAAGGACAACAGCTCATGACCACGTAACATATTCAGATATAAGGACTGAAATGTATACCTACATTGTCATTTATTTTGTTTTTAATTGTATTGCGCGACGAGATATATATTGTGCTATTTTCGTGTCTGAATATAGCGAGATTCTGCCCCAGAACGAAAATATCTCAGAATCAAGCTTTGGCATGCACAAAAAATACAAAAAGTCCTATTACAGGTCAAATAAATTAAAAAAAACCCCAAAAAACTGACACTATATATATATATATATTCATGGTGACCTATATTGTATTATTAGTGTGATATTAACTTTCGACCATTTTCATTGGCTGAAATATAAGTCGTGGCCACAAGATAATAACTCGTGGCCACAAAATAATAAGTCATGGCCACCAGATAATAATTATTAACTCGTGGCCACGAAATAATATGTCATGGCCACAAGATAAAAACTTGTGGCCACAAGATAATAAATCGTGGCCACAAGATAATATTTTAACTGGAGGCCACAAGATAATAAGTCGTGGCCACAAGATAATATGTCGTGGCCACGAGATCATTCGGAACTGCCTAGGCTATTATCTATAATAACGAAGACTGACGGAAAGGGCCGAGTAGTTGCGATAGCCACGAGATAATATCTTGAGGCCTCAAGATAATAAGGAGTGGCCACGAGATAAAATAAAACGCTACTGTAAATGTCACCCCGTACAAATTGTATAATTATAATGGGTTAGCATACGTACGGGAACTACGTACTCCAATTCTCTTCATCACGGATTTATATTACATAATTTAATATAAATCCGTGTCTTCACAAAATAATGAAAAAATTCGGTACCCCATATGACGCCTCATAACTCAATCGTAACAACTCGGCAATCTCCGTCAAGTTCGGAATTCGAATTCTTGAAGTCGCCCGAGGTGTTCCGATTGCTCATAACTAAGCGTTAACATAACGGAATTACGTAACATTCAATTTTTTTGTCAGTGTTCGAAATAAAAAAAATTAAGTAGGCCTAACTAGATCTACAGTACGATTTTTTGTACGGGAACTGGTATCCGGACAAAAACCCACAAATACTACTGTACACATGACAGTAAAAATATAAAAATCTGGGAACCCATACAGTACTCAGTAGGCTAATTAATTGGTCTAATTTTACAGTAGCCTGGAATATTGGTTTATCAGTTCATGTTAATAATAAATACATGCAAAAAAATGGCGATGTTCATAACGGAGAATCTATTACTTTTATATTATTTTGTTTTTCCTGTGTACAGCTACTTCGGTAAGCCATTTATTCTTTCATACAAGTTAATGTTGATAATTGTAAATTGAACACAAAAAAGCTACAAAAACAACGTAAGATAAACGATTCGTTCCACTGACAATTCGCACCATAACGATGACCAATTAAATTTGCCTACTGTAAAATACGAAAGTGACTTTAAAAACGGCCCCTTCAAAAATGTCAATTATCCTTTTAATAGAATCTTTTACAATAAATTACAGTTTGTAGACGTATATTATTAGATAATTATATGTAATTATAAAGGGGTTAGGGGAGCGGTGGCCTAGTGGTAAAGATGTCTGCCTATCAACCCAGAGATCATGGGTTCGAGCCCTACTCGGGTCACGACCATGTTTCCTCATATGACACCAGTACTGGTTGGTTCCAGGAAGCAGACTGTAAAGTGATATATATATAAGTTGCAAGAACTTGTTTCGCAATCAATCAACCCAGAGATCATGGGTTCGAGCCCTACTCGGGTCACGACCATGTTTCCTCATATGACACCAGTACTGGTTGGTTCCAGGAAGCAGACTGTAAAGTGATATATATATAAGTTGCAAGAACTTGTTTCGCAATCAAGCTAAAATAAATATGTTTTTAAAAACCAAAATTATCAAAAATAATCATTAGTGATGATTATTAACACACATAATTACACAGGGCCATGATGGCCTGCACAGCTATCAAAATTTTTTATGTGTTGTTAGAATAATATTCTAGCCATAATAATAATTTCATGAAATTTATCTGCATGCTTCTTGATGAATTGTATTGAATTCTCCTCAATTTTTATTCTTTGTTGTCATTCAGTTAGTTTATATTAGAGATGCTTTTTGTGCTCTGTCTTATTAGATTAAGATGCTGTCTGTAAAGTGAATTAATTTAGATGTACACGTTGTCTACTCCATCCAAAAATGCTGTTCGCCTGGTATGGTCTGCTCTGTCCCACGGTCTGCCCTGTCCTAATTAAGCCCCTTTAATATCAAATATAGTGTTAAAATTGAAATTTATAATATTATTGCAGTTTGTAGACGTATATTATCAGAAATTAAAAATATTTAATTTTTATTTCCTCTACTGACTGTTAAAATTAAAAATATGCAAGCAGTTATCCACCTACAAAGAAATTTATCATTTATTTATTTTCATTTTTTTGTATGGAGGTAATTTTATTGTTATAAGTTTTCAACATGATGAGAAGTATTAATATGGAAATGAAGGCAACTTTTTTCCACATAGGTGCATGAACCAAGAATATTTTAAGAATTTTCATGTACAAGAGTACAATCATGAAGAATCTTATTAGGACTGTTCAAAGAGCAAAGCTTCTAAAATATACAATCAGTATCATATGAAAAACACGTGAAAGTTCACATATATTTAACATATATGAGAACTTATAATTCATATGAAAAACATGTGATAACCATGAGTTTAACGTAAGTTTGTTAACACATGTTTTTCATATGGTCTTTGGTTAACATAATTATGTTATTTTACATATAAATAACATATGTTCTTAAACAAATGTTTTACAAAACATATGAAACACATGTTTTACATATGGAAAACATATGGTGTCCCAAACATATGTTAATAACATGTGGTGCATTTTTACCTGTGTTTACATGCTTTTTTTTATCTAAATTAATTTTTTTTATTTTTAACCTGTTTTTTTTTAAAATTAATTTTTAATCTACAGCTTTTTTCACAGATGAACAATTGAGCCTCTTAATGTAATTTTTTTTATACTGGTTGTTTCACCGTAGAAACTCAACTACCTGTAGTAAGGACCAAAATAAAAATCACCTACCCCTTTTCCCCCATCTTGAAAATTCTGTACTGTAACCTAGCTGAAAGGGTGATACTGTAACACGTTCCCTATGGTGTGTTTGTTTGCATATTCAAGAAATACAATCTTCGTGGTTATTTCATACACATCAAAGCTCCAAACTGGTGTTAATTACCTGATAAACACTGCTCAGACTGATATGATTTTGATTCTAACAAGACTAAATAGGGAAGATCACTAATGCTACTTTTTCAAGCGGAGATTACTTCTGGTGCCGATTTTCGCATAACGCTGTTCGATTTCGCACCCTTCTGTTGCTATCATTATTATTAAAATTAAAATTATTAAACAAAAGAAATAATAAGAAAAAATGTTATTTTATCAAGTTTTCAACAATTCAAGGAACTCCACTGAGGTGTTTTGACATGACAGGACTCACAATTAATTTTCAAGATTATTTGATGTAGATCTATACAAATAACTTGTGTGCAAAATGTTTCAGATCGTTCGCTAACTCAGTTTTATCAGACTAAATATTCTTTTTGTATAAAATGCCCAAAATTGAAAAGCGTTTCAACGCTTTTCGCCCGAATCAGTGTAAGAATAGTACAAGAATACGGTTTGCAATTTATTTCTCAGAGTATTTCTTAATTATCTTTTGAAAATCGTTCTGTTTAAGTGCCTTAGCTTTTCTACATGTATGTAAGAAATTACAATTTTATGTTTTTAGGCTTTTGTACCTCAGTGGAGCTCCTTTAAAACTTACATGTCAGACTAGATTGTATTGTGTTTACAACAGTGCATGTCAGTTTAAAATGATGTTATTCTAACGCCTTTATTAATGAGTTGTTTACTTAGGATGATGTCATTACCCTGCCGACAAATTGACACCAATTTGTTTTATGAATATTATGAACTGAGATGGATCAAACCTGTGACAGTAGTGTATGGTAGATAATATTTTAGCATTATAATTATGAAAAGAAAACATTGTAAGAATGGAAAATATCAATAATCAAAGCACAGAAGGCGCTGAATTTGTTTGGGTCTCAGAATGTCAGAAAGGTGAAGGTTGTGAGATATAAACCAATTTGTTTGTAAAGTGTCACCAAATTCTTTTTCCAGTGTTATGACTATAGTAAATTGGCTATAAGACTAATTGCAACACTGATATTCAATTCAATGTTTATTTGGCTTAACCAATTAAAAAAACAAAAAAAACAAAAACAAAACAAAACAAAAAAAACAACAAAAAAACATGAGTTGCCTGAACTGGGATTTGAACTCTGGACCTCTCGCTTCTAAAGCGAGTGTGTAAACCCCTCGCTCACGGGGAGTTATAATATAACTGTCTGAAGAATACCATATTATTCTTAATAAGAGTTTGTAACTCTTATTAATTTCGATATAATTTGTTCACGGTAAACCTGTTGTTTAACACTGAAGTAAATAATCATGGAGCTGAATATAAGCATGTATGTCTATAAGAATAACACAATATTAGAAATCCTCGACCAATCAGGAACTATTTTTTCGCTACGAAAATTAATGTGCCTGTCATTTGACAATCTTTACGCAGTGATCTCCTCTTAATTTGTCGGTGTTAATGGACATATGAAGGGAAGTTTGAGTAGATTTCGCAAAGAGGGTACCGATATGGATATGCACCGTGTACCTATACCAATGACTTCATACTTCACACACTTACTTATCAACACAATGTACATGTTCTGGGGAAGTTACATAACTATGGCTTCCATTTTTTACCAAGTTATTGCCCTTTTCAGCACTTAGAAAATGAATAATTGGTTAACCTAGAACGGCAAGTTGGATATATTGTCACAAAGATATTTTATCAAACAAAGAGATTATATATTCTACTAATCTGTCCAGTAATCATGTTAGTGTACCTGTTGTTACAGGAAAACTTTTATCAATAGTTTTCAACATATTATTTTGTATTTGTAGTTTTATGGACAAATAAATCTTAATTCTCTATAAGATAGTAATATTACATTTATAATTCTATTAATCACCATGTCTTCATTTCTGTTTGTTGTTAAGGTGAAATGCTTGACTACAAATTCATATAAAAGGCCAGGTGTTGTTACACAGTACCATTCTGTTGACAACATTAAATACTGGAAATTTATATTACTTTTCTTCTTCATTTTTCAAGCCAAAAATCTACACAGTTGGTGAATAATTCCCCATAGTAACTTGCCGAAAACCTCTCACTCATAAAAGAAACCTCGCTCAAAACCGTAGACTCTAAGAAAAACCTTGCTGAAAACATCATAAGTTCTATCTATACTAATAGCTTCATAATTACCACACTTACTTATCAATACAAAGTACACGGTATTGCCAAGTTATGTAACTGTGCCATCCATTTTACTTTGAAAATAGGGCCTTTTAAGGTTAACCTATTCTGGCATGTTGGATTTATCTTAAATTTCTCCTAATTTTTTCATTTATTTAATGATATCTTTCATATTTGGTAGGAGGATACCTTAATTGGTCCTCAAATTTTTTATGGAGTAAGGGGTTTCTTGGGTCAAGGTCAAGGTCACTGTTGTAAAAATCAAATTTAAACATTTTTGCTCATACAGACTTTATTTTTAAGTTGATGTAAATCATGTTCAATACAAACTGCTAAGGGAGGTCCTTTTCCTTTGGGTTTAGTTAGGGGTCATTTGGGTCAAGGTCACCAATGTCAAAAATAGATTTTTAGGCTTTTTCATGTGTATTATACTTATTCTATTGAAAGATGTCTCTTATATTTGGTAGGAACATAAATTTTTTTTTTCTCTGGATGAATTTAGGGGTCAATTGTTATACTGTTATTTTTCATATTTGAAAGGATGATAACTTGCATCATTGTATTGTGTTAGAGGACATTTGGATCAAGGTCACCAGTGCTAAAAATAGATTTTTACACTTTTTTTATAGAGCCTTTGTTGTTATTTTTTTACCAATGTCTCATACTTACATGGAACATACCTATGGTGGTCTTTTAAATGCGGATGGAGTTTAGGGTCGCTGGGTTTAAGGTAAAGTCTTGCATTTACATGTATATATGATAAAGTTGAATATTTTTCAACTTCATCACAAGTCATAGCAATGACTTTCCAACTTATATTTTTCACAATTACAAAAAAGCTATGACTCTGTCAAGTTATATGTTATATGTGTTTACATTTTTTTTTTACTATTTTCTGTCCTTAAGTGAGTGAATGGTTAAATATTTTTTAAATATTGTTACTGACAAGAGTCGGGTGCATTTGTGTTTAACAAACACATTTTTGTTTTCTTCTGTGTGTAAAGTGACAAAATCACGAGGAGTGTTAGAATAAAGGATTAATGACTGTTATGTTTAGCTTAATTTTATAGCATTTTATTGTAACCAACAATAAATAAAGATGATCTTATCTTTATGGAACAGTTTTAATGCATTTATTCCATCTTGCTTTATGATATCGGAACTTACATTATGCTTGCTTCTATACTTCTTTATGACAATGAAAACCTGCGTTTTGCTGAATTCAATCATGCCTTATGATTACTGAATGCACTTTCATGTAATTGCAACCTTGTGTGTTCCCTACTAAACCATCAAACTCACATATTTTAATATGCTATATGTTTAATTGCATCTTTTTTTAAGGACAACGTATTATGTTTGGTGTTTAAGATAACATTCTTTATAACTATATGTAACATGGTAGTTGTATCTTTAATTTGCTATAAATCTGCCACTTATATTGTTGACATTATGTCAAAATAAACTATTAATTTTGATCAATAATTGGCGAATTTGATGCGTCTTAGCATTCATATGCTTCAATATATTCACTGATTACAAATATAATGCAATACATGATCACTGCGCATCGACAACGAAGATGACAACGATAGCGATATTGTAGTCGCATGTGACAGTACGCACTAAGCAGTTGGCAGTAAGCATAATGCGAGTTGCAATAATTTGTGTTCATATTATGACAGCAGGTGTCGCTTTGTCGGTACATCCCGTTATTTTCCGGATGATCCTGTATTTTGGCACGTGGAGTAAACAAAGTTACGTCCACTTTATATAGGGGCGTATACAGAACAGTGTTAGTTGGGGACTGACATGTAAATTTACTGAAAAACAAGAGAACACGATGCGACAGACGAAAAGTGCGTGTTTTTGAAGATTCCGCCAGCATGCGGAAAAAAAGTTATATATGTCTCTAATAACTCGTCCTACAAGTGGCAACTCACCTCTTATACAATTGTTTACACTTCTTTTTGAGCGTGTGTGATAAGTGAAATTGAATTTTATCAAACTTAAGGTGGCACAAAGGTGACATGTGTGTGTTTTTATTTATCTCGTGCGCACGAGTTTCTGTGTCGTGGCCACGGGTTACTAAGTCGTGGCCACGAGATAGTTAAGTCGTGGGAACGAGATAATATGTTGTGGCCACGAGTTACTAAGTCGTGGCCACGAGATAATTAAGTCGTGGGAACAAGATAACTAAGTCGTTTCCACGACTTAATTATCTCGTGGCCACGAGATAAATAAGTCGTTGGAACAAGTTACTATGTCGTGGTCACGAGCAAGTTAAGTCGTGGCCACGAGAAAGTTAATTCGTGCGAACGAGATAAATAACCAATCAAATTACACTATTTATATGAATTTTCCTAACAAGGATGCCCCTACTTCACTTGCCCGTAAAAGTGCCATTTATACAAGTTATTGATTGGTCAAAGATTTAGCGTCATTATGACCCTGATTTCTGACCAAATTGCCTAAAAAGTATTAGGTGTCATCTACTGATCTTTTTAGGTTATATAAACTACGGCTTATTCTTTCTAAATCATTCATCAGACAAGGATTTTACATGAAGTGTCATGTTTATCTGACCTGTGACCTCAAACATCCTTATATGATATCTACTGTCCATGGGCAATGTCCCTTCCCAATAAAATAAACCAGGACTAAGTCCCTCTCAAGTTATGGTATGAACAATGTTAACAGGCCTTTGTACGTACAAAATGACCAATTCTTTCATAGAATTGTCCCAACAAAGGGCTATAACTTAGTCAAAATTAATGTCTGATTTATGGGCCTTATGATCCTAAAGACATGTATTAAGCTCAAAGTGAACACTTCAGTATTTTCAAAGATTAATGTAGAAATTTTCTAAGTTTAAAAAATCATGGTGTAATCTGATTGGTTAATTATCTCGTCTGCACGACTTAGTTATCTCGTTCCCACGACTTAAACGACTTAGTAACTCGTGGCCGTGACATAGTATCTCGTGGCTACGATATAGTATCTCGTTCCCACGACTTAACTATCTCGTGGCCACGACTTAGTAACTCGTGGCCACGACACAGTATCTGGTGCGCACGAGATAAATAAAAACACACACATGTCACTTAGTAACTCGTGGCCACGACTTAGTACAGTACAAACTTGATTTTTTTTTTGTAAAATAAAATAAATATAATTTGGCTTCACACAAATATTGTGCTTTAAATCCTTTACACTGTAAGTGGGCAGTATGAATATTCATGTATAGTGTTATTACAAAAATATATATGGAAGTTTCTTTTAAAGACAGGCACAACTTTACTTGACCCGTAATAAGGAAAGCAGATTCCTATACATTATGTGTATGTGTTTTTCTTTAAATAAAACATATTTAGTAAGAATTTTATAGACTTCAATAAATTTCTGTGATAAAAATATATTACTGAAAGATGTGCATAGTATATCTTTAAGCACAAATGTATGTGAATGTGGTGGTGTGTGCGGGATGTCTGATCTATAATCAGACACACATATGCCCAACATTTATAATTGACTATGCACATGTCACAAAAATAAACAACTTCCTTCTTTCCTTATTATACAAAATGTACATGTATATTTTAATGTGTTACATACCTATCCGCAACTATTAGTGACTCTGAGACATTTATTAAGTTAAAAGGCCAATTAATAAGTTTTGCTTTTAATGTCCAAGTCATTAGATAAAGACCTTCGCAAGGCAGGTGCTGGATGACAGCATTATATGTTTTGATAAGGGAGTACACTATGACCACTATTGCATGAAACTTACTCGTATATATTCCATCCCAGCTCATCAACGTATCTTTGGGGGTAGGTGCAGCCCTTAAGCCAAGGCATGAATCCGCCACTGTACGTATAACTGCCCCATTGAATAACGAGCATATTTTTTCTATTAGACTGTATACATATACATGTATAAAATTATATTGCATAATCCTTACTACTTGTATTTATATTCTTTCCACTGCAATTTATGTATTAAGCGCTTGGTACGTATTTATAGCATTGTCGCCCTCTGTATTTTAACGTATAACCACGATGGCCCTAACGGTATTCCGTAATATATACATGTACGGAAAATTCCGATGATAGGCGAATCATGGAAAAAATCCGTTGATATCGATAACAGAGTTCTCGCCCCTTAACAGTTCACAAATCGCTAGACATTGTTTAAATTGTTTATCATAATGTAAGATGATCAAACATAATCCACAAAGCCTCAGACACTGAGCTTTATTAAGCATAAACACTGAATAATGGATATAAGCGAAAGCTAATAGTAATCACGCCATGCGAGCTGTAAATCAAATAAGTCACATTTTAACAAAATCCACCAGGGAACAAAAAATAGTCAATTTTAAATGACTTTTACATAAAAGTAATACAAGAAAAACTAAACCGTAAATAGTTTGTATAGAGCATGAAGAAAGGTAGCTTATACATAAAGGTATATGACGTTAACATTTTAATATTCCAAATGGCTCGTTCCAGTTTAATAGTTATCACTCAATGAAAGAATTGGTCACTACGAAATGTTTGAATGAAATAATGAAAAATGGAATCCAGAATAATGCAACGTTTAAATATCATAAAGCAAGATGGAATCAATCATAATGCAAGTTCTAATGCCATGTAGCAAGATGGAATTAAGCATAATGCAAGTTCCAATGTCATCAAGCAAGATGGAATCAAGCATAATGCAAGTTCCAATGTCATCAAGCAAGATGGAATTAAGCATAATGCAAGTTCTAATGTCATCAAGCAAGATGGAATCAAGCATAATGCAAGTTCTAATGTCATGTAGCAAGATGGAATCAATCATAATGCAAGTTCTAATGTCATGTAGCAAGATGGAATTAAGCATAATGCAAGTTCCAATGTCATCAAGCAAGATGGAATCAAGCATAATGCAAGTTCCAATGTCATTAAGCATAATGCAAGTTCCAATGTCATCAAGCAAGATGGAATTAAGCATAATGCAAGTTCTAATGTCATCAAGCAAGATGGAATCAAGCATAATGCAAGTTCTAATGTCATGTAGCAAGATGGAATTAAGCATAATGCAAGTTCCAATGTCATCAAGCAAGATGGAATCAAGCATAATGCAAGTTCCAATGTCATCAAGCAAGATGGAATTAAGCATAATGCAAGTTCTAATGTCATCAAGCAAGATGGAATCAAGCATAATGCAAGTTCTAATGTCATGTAGCAAGATGGAATCAATCATAATGCAAGTTCTAATGTCATGTAGCAAGATGGAATTAAGCATAATGCAAGTTCCAATGTCATCAAGCAAGATGGAATCAAGCATAATGCAAGTTCCAATGTCATCAAGCAAGATGGAATTAAGCATAATGCAAGTTCTAATGTCATCAAGCAAGATAGAATAAATGCATTAATTCTGTTCCATATATCTTATCTTACTCTCTTCCTGCATGCATATGATGTTTCGAGGGCATTGACTCAGTGGTTTATGAGGAGATGTTGTTTAAAGAAAAGTGTGTACTGACATACCAATATTTTTGGTTTCAATAGTAGCTTTTCCTTTGATCTTACTGTGGCATTTTTCTTCTGTTTAATAATATTTTATCATATAAAAATATAAACAATGTGTGGATCACAGTACTTACTTGTTTGTTTTATGATGAAATAAAACTTTCTTCAATGTTAGAAATTAAGTCTTTTAAGACATTTTAGCAAGTTTCTCTTTTTTCATGCTATTTTCTATAAAAAGAAAGATGAGAGCTTGTCTTTAGAAAGATAATATTAAAAGTCTCTTAACTTTTCATCATTCTAATCTCCAAGGAAAGTAAATAACATACTATATCTGATATTTTTTTTTTACACATAGTGAATTAACTGCCCCTGATTGATTCTCAAACTCAATTCATGATGACTTACCTATTCGTTTTTTGTGATGTCATTTATAAAATTAATATTTGTAAACTTTACCTCACTGCAGTACAGATAGTTATAAGACTGTTTACATGTATATACAAGTGCCACTAGTATTGAGTGGACCAGGCGATAAACAGTTGGTTTGATATCCAAAAAGTATTCTAACACAACCCCTATTTTCCCCTATTAAACATAGAAGGACTGAAAGTATGTGTTATTATGCAATAAAATATATGTTGATATTCTATATTTAGACATTTGACTTAACCATTAGGCATATAACTAATGGGACAAATATTCTCTATAGAGTCTGGCAAAGTGTCGTGTGATAAAAAAATCAGGTGTCTGTGGCAAAGGTGAAGGTCACAAGTTAGGGCCAAAGGTCAAATAACAATGAAAATCTTTCATTTGCGAGTAAAGCTTTTTAATATTTTAATATAACTTAGCATAAATGTTCTTGATGTTGAGTTGAGTTGTCCGGCGCAAAATGAAGATCAAGGTCACAAGAGGTCAAAGGTCAAATAAAAATACAGTGAATGTTGAGAAAACCGGACGCTGAGAAAATCGGAACTCTCCAAATACTGGACTAATAATATCTGTCATATTTTGCGGTTCGGATCGGAATATCCGTCCCGAGGTGACCCGCCCATTGGGCGGTAACGAGGCTTGCCGAGTTACCGCCCATGGGCGGGTGACCGAGGGACGGATGTTCCCATCCGAACCGCAAACATATGTCAGATATTTTTTCTTGCATATTCTACCATATTCCATTATATTTTAAATTCTTTATCTTTATTTTCAATGAAAATTCATATCATTACAACCGTAACTACTTTCATTCAACAGCGTATGAATTACAAAATCATTCATAACGGTAAAATGACGTCATCTTTATCGTGCCATTGTACAGCACGCGACTCATCTGGAACCCCCCATGCCAGATGAAATTTCCGGCATGGGTAAAACTAACGGAAACGCCAGTCTGATATGCAAGAAGATTAATTCAGTCCCAAATTCTTCCTTCGTTAAACTATTGCATTAAACATTGACAATACCGGAATCTGTAAAAACCTAATATATCGGACGGTTGATAGGGGACCATGAAGTCAATTATATAGATAATTACCCTGACAATACCGGACGGCGAAGGTGTGAATAACCTTGTGTACTTGTCAATTGGTTGTGTCTAATAAGCTAACTGAGCTGTAAAGGGACACTGATTGTTTAATTTGTTTATTATGTCCGTTTTCACAGTTTGAGTTATTGTAAGGCATAGATGTTACCGTTTTATATTTATAATGCCAAATGCACGTGGAATTGGTACGTTAAAATATAAATAAAAAATAGAGTATTTTAATACTGCGTTACTTTTGTATATTCATTTCCCATAATATCAACGCAACGGAAAAGACATTTATCGGCGCCAAGTTCTATTCCATCGCCAAAAAAATTCAACGTTAGTGACCAAGTTGAATTATTAAAGACAGTGAAACTTTGCAAAGACCTGTAAATAAGGCATCGGTGTTATTAAAAATAAACAAAGTAAACTATGTTCGTTAAATCATTATCCAGTACCCAAATGTAAACATGTGCGATATAATAGGACTGTATCGTTATGAGGTAACTGCTGCTAGTTTCAAATCAAAATGTTATTGTATTTAGACAAAAAAAACCCAACATGATTTATTTGTTATTCATCATTTATTTAGCAATTTATGTACATAAATTATGATCATGAAAATGCAAATATACAGCATCCTTTGTAAGTCAGTGCTCCGTACATAGGATTCTAAAGGGGACATTGAGAAAACCGGACAAAACCCTCGGTCAGAAAGCCGTCGGGTTTTCTCAACTTTCACTGTATTAAAATTTTGTCCAGTCAAAGTGAGAGCTTTTAGGATCATTGAATGTCCGTCGTCTGTCGTCCGTTCACACTTGTTCGTAAACACTCTAGGGGTCACATTTTTGCCTTAATCATCATCAAACTTTGTCAGGATGCTTATCTAGGTAATAGCTCGGATGAGTTCGAACATGGGTCATCTCGGATGAAAAACTAGGTCACAGGAGCTAAAAATAGAAAAACATTGTTAACACTCTAGTGGTCACATTTTTGACTCGATCATCATTAAACTTAGTCAGGATGCTTATCTAGGTAATTGCTCAAATGAGTTCGAACATGGGTCATCTCTGATGAAAAACTAGGTCACACAAGCTAAAAATAGAAAAACCTTGTTAATACTCTAGTGGTCACATTTTTAACTCATTTATCATCAAACTTGGTCAGGATGCTTGAATAGGTAAATGCTTTGATGAGTTCAAACATAGGTCATCTCAGTTGAAAAACTAGGTCACAGGAGCTAAAGATAGAAAAATCTTGTTAACACTCTAGTGGCTACTGTTTTGATCCAAATATCCTGGAAATTGGTCTGAAAGTTTGTTTTGATGATTTTAGGTCAACTTTGAATATGGGTCACTTGGGGTTAAAAACTAGGTCACACTGCTCAGATATGGATAATCCATGTTAACACTCTAGTGGTCACATTTTTGACTCACCTGTCATGAAATTTGGTCAGAATGCTTGTCTAGGTAATTGTTCGGATGAGTTCCATGGGTCAGGTGAGCGATCTAGGGTCATCTTGGCCCTCTTGTTAAGTGTTTGTTACGCGTTACTTTAAGATTGACCTGAGGCCATTTTTATCCTACAAGTCCAAACTTTTCTCTGCCCAACCCCAGCCACCCCCTTCCTGATGTATCTTTTTGATAGAAGAGGCAAAAAAGTGATCACTTTTTTAGCAACAATTCTCAAATGAAAACAAGTGTTTCGGCCTAAATAGGACATTTTTTCACTATTCTAGGCTGCAAAGGGCGGGGGGGGGGGGGGGGGGGGGGTGAGGGTGTCGGGGAGTGAACAGGCGTGAAAACATGTCTATATGAGGTAAAGGGTTAAACTTTAACAAGATATGGAAAATGAAGTTTTTTAGAAATAAAAATTATTGGCATAATGGGCCTTAAATTCAAATGACTGCCAACTGATCTTTGAATGGCATTGACTGTCATGGTAAATATGAAATTTGAAATTTATTTGCTAAAATTTTTCTTTTGTAGGAGCTTTCTTTACTATAATAACTTCCTCTGATGTGCTTGACTTCAAAAAAGAAAAAGTTGATGTGTGGCCCAGAAAAAGTTGAAGCATGTAGCCTGCGAGGCAATGGCTCCTGTTGTAACATTTATAAGCATATTAAAGGCTACTTTACATTAAATAAGTTCCAATGAACTGAAAGAAATTCTTCTTTGACTGAAGGTATTTTTTCTTACACTGTCAAATGTTTTTTTTCATTTCAGAAACTGCAAGATTGAATGTTTCTGCTTCAGTTGTTAGAATTGGTGATAATGTAACCTTTGATTGTATCTCACCACAAGGCTACACTGGGGCTGACTATGCATCCATTATGTTTAAACTTCTACATAACAATACAGAACTTTTTGGTAATGAGGAAGCAAAATCAATAAGGGGGGACTATTCTATTAACTGGTATACAATAGAAATATCTGGTCAACAAGATGCGGGTAACTACACATGCATCATTACAACCACTGGCCCGGAGAAAACTGTGAGCGCAGGAGCTATTCTAAAAGTTATAACAGGTAAGAAATATAGGAAAATGTTCTGAAGTAGAATTGATCTATTTCAGCTCACCCGAGCACAAAGTGCTGAGAAGTGAGCTTTTGTGTTGTCAGTGTGTCTGTAGTTGTCCACAATTTCTTGAAACAACTTCTCCTCCTTAACCACTGAATGGATTTTGACCAAACCTCACAGGATTGATCTACAGTAATTATTTAAAACAGTTTCAGTCTGATGCATAAGTCACAGGAGCTAAAATAGACTTTAATAAGGAAATCTTTAAAATTCTACTTCTCTGAAACTGCAATGCCATGTAGCATTACAAATTGTGGTCCTCTACAAAAGTTACATAAATCATGTCCTTGGAGTGAAATATGACACTTCCCAAGTACATAGACTTTTATAGAAAAATACATTTACATTTTACATTTTATAAAACTGCAATGCCCATAGGATAGATATTTTACATACATATAGACTTGTCAAGTGGACCTTTACAAAAGATATATAAATCATGCCCCTGGGGTCAAAATAGGTCATGCGCTAGGGTCACTAAGTGTAGACTGATATAGAAGAAATGTCTTAAAAGTCTCCTCCTCAGAAACTGCAATGCAAAGAGCTTAGATACTTTGAATGTAGCATTATCTTGTGGTTCTCTACAAAAAATATGTAGATAAAGTCAGGGGTCAAAATTGACCCTGCCCTGCCTATATGGATTACAGCATCACCTTAACAGTTTAAAATTAACCAAATAATGGCCTCTGGAGAAAATATTGGTGACACCCTGGTGGTCAGTACCTCTGGCTACTTATATCAAAAATATTTCTAAAAAGAAAGTAGCTTCTTGCCAGGAACCACTAAGTTTGTTATTTTACTTGTTGAATTTTTATATACTTAAAAACTGTAAATTTGCCATTGAATGTTTATTGCCCTGACTCAAAGGAGCTCTTGTTTAGTGGTTCTCTACTGATTTCTTCAAATAATGCCTCTGAAAACCAAAGTGTCAATGTGTACATGTATTTATATAGTGGGAAACATCTCAATCTTCTTATGTCAAACAACATTGTCTCAATTTGAATATTGGATATATATGAAGTTTGGACCAGCAGTTTGTTCCATTTTTAGCTCGACTTTTTGCAGAATAATCAAGCTAATGCAGTCGCCAATTTGACGGTGTCGGCGTCCCTGTGGTTAAGTTTTTGCATGTAAGCAAGTATCTCCATAACTACTGAAGAGAATGGATTGAAACTTCATACACTTGTACTCTGTGATTATCCAACATGACTGGCACAAGTCCCATAACTCTGATTTGCTTTTTTGCATAATTATGCCCCTTTTTTGACTTAGAAATTCTTGTTGCATGTAAGCAAGTATCTCCATAACTACTGAAGGGAATGGATTGAAACTTGACACATTTGTTGTCTGTGATTATCTAACATGGTTGGCACAAGTCCTATAACTCTGATTTGCTTTTTTGCATAATTATGCCCCTTTTTCGACTTAGAAATTATTGGTTAAGTTTTTGTGTGTAAGCAAGTATCTCCATAACTAGTGAAGGGAATGGGAATGGATTGAAACTTCACACATTTGTTCTCTGTGATTATCTTACATGATTGGTACAAGTCCCATAACTCTGATTTGCTTTTTTGCTTAATTATGCCCCTTTTTCAACTTTGAATTTCTTGATTAAGGTTTTGTGTGTAACCTGGTATCTCCATAACTACTGAAGTAATTGGCTTGAAACTTCACACACTTGTCCTCTGTGATTATCTTACATGATTGGCACAAGTCCTGTAACTCTGATTTGCTTTTTTGCATAATAATGCCCCTTTTTCGACTTAGAAATTCTTGTTAAAGTTTTTGCATATAAGCTGGTATCTTCATAACTAGTGAAGGGTTTGTACCTTTTTTGGGACAATTTTATGCATTTTATAATAATAAAGCAGTGATTTATTCGATAAAACATTTTAATAACAATCCTTTGTACCTTTTTGGACAAATTTATGTATTCATATAGGTAAACATTATTATACTCATTGAAACATCCTTGTGACAACTTTTTCGAATAGTTGAGCTTCGCTGTACTTCAACAGTTCTTGTTTTTAAAAAATCTTTCCGCTGGTGTAATAATTGACACAGTCCTTGCTTTTGTTACATTGACTTATATAGAAAACTACATTATAGAGGCACATAGGAGTGAGCTTGTAACTCTCTTGGTAAGAGTAAGATATTGCATTTAAACTTAGAATAGCTTTTAGGCCCCCTAGGATTAAGAAAGAGGTCATGCTTACTAAAAAAAGAAGAAGAATGGTTTCTTGAAGATAATTAGAGTTAGGAATGAGATATTTAAGCTTATGTAGAATTTTATTATGCCCCCGTTCGAAGAAGAGGGGGTATATTGTTTTGCAAATGTCGGTCTGTCTGTCTGTCTGTCGGTCTGTTCGTCGGTAGACCACATGGTTTCTGCTGATTATCTTGAAAACTATTTATCAAAAAGTCTTCATATTTCACATACTGATTGGTCATAACTAGTAGATGACCCCTATTGATTTTGGGGTCACTAGGTCAAAGGTCAAAGTCACAGGGGCCTTAAATATCAAAATGGTTTCCACTGATTATCTTCAAAAGTATTTATCAAAAGGTCTTCATATTTCACATACTGATTGGTCATAACTAATAGATGACCCCTATTGATTTTGGGGTCACTAGGTCAAAGGTCAAGGTCACAGGTACCTTATATGCCAAAATGATTTCCGCTGATTATCTTGAAAACTATTTATCAAAATGTCTTCATATTTCACATATTTATTGGTCATAACTATAAGATGATCCCTATTGATTTAGGGGTCAAAGGTCAAGGTCACAGGGGCGTTAAATGTCAGAATTGTTTCTGCTCATTATGTTGGTTACTTTTGATAACAAAGTCTTGATATTTCACATATTGATTGATCATAACTAGTAGATGACCTCTATTGATTTTGGGGTCACAAGCTCAAAGGTCAAGTTCACAGGGGTCTTGAATGTCATAATGGTTTCCACTCATTATCTTTGTTACTTTTGGTATCAAAGTCTTTATATTTCACATATTGATTGGTCATAACAAATAGATGACCCCTATTGATTTTGGGGTCACTATGTCAAAGGTCAAGGTCACAGGGGCCTTTAATGTCAGAATGGTTTCTGCTGATTATCTTGAAAACTATTTATCAAAAAGACTTCATATTTCACATAGTGATTGGTCATAACAAGTAGATGACCCCTATTGATTTTGGGGTCACTAGGTCAAAGTTCAAGTTCACAGTGGCCTTAAATGTCAGAATGGTTTATGCTCATTATTTTGGTTACTATTGGTAACAAAGTCTTGATATTTCAAATATTGATTGATCATAACTAGTAGATGACTGCTATTGATTTTGGGGTCATGATGTCAAAGGTCAAGTTCACAGGGGCCTTGAATGTCATAATGGTTTCCGCTTATTATCTTTGTTACTATTGACAACAAAGCCTTCATTTTTCACATATTGATTGGTCATAAAAAGTAGATGACCCCTATTGATTTTGGGGTCACTAGGTCAAAGGTCAAGGTAACAGAGGCCTTAAATGTTAGACTGGTTTCCGCTCATTATCTTGGTTACTATTGATAACAAAGTCTTCATATTTCACATATCTATGGGTCATAACTAGTAGATGACCCCTATTGATTTTGGGGTCACTAGGTCAAAGTTTAAGGTCACAGGGGCCTTGAATGATAGTATGATTTCTGCTGATTTTCTTGGTTACTATTTATTAAAAAGTCTTCATATTTCACATATTGAGTGGTTATAACTAGTAGATGACCCCTATTGATATTGGGGTCACCAGGTCAAAGGTCTATGTCTCAGGGGCCATAAATGTTAGACTGCTTTCTGCACATTATCTTTGTAACTATTCATTAAAAGGTCAAAGGTCAAGGTCACAGGGGCCTTGAATGGTAGTATGATTTCTGCTGATTATCTTGGTTACTATTTATTAAAAAGTCTTCATATTTCACATATTGATTGGTCATAACTAGTAGATAACCCCTATTGATTTTAGGGTCACCAGGTCAAAGGTCTAGGTCACAGGGTCTTGAATGGTAGTATGATTTCAGCTCATTATCTTGAAAGCTGATTATCACAAAGCCTTCATATTTCACATACTGATTGGTCATAACTAGTAAGTGAAACCTATAAATTTTGGAGTCACTAGGTCAAAGGTCATGGTCACAGAGTCCTTGATTAGTAGTATGGTTTATGCTCATTATCTTGAAAGCTATTTTATCACAAAGTCTTCATATTTCTAATATTGATTGGTTATAACTATTAGATGACCCCTATTGATTTTTGGTCACTAGTTCAAAGGTCAAGGTCACAGGGGCCTTAAATGTCAGAATGGTTTCCGCTCATTATCTTGAAAACTATCACAAAGTCTTCATTATTTTTCTTTTTTCCATAACTGAACACTTCCATGTACCCATTTATGGCAAGTTTCTATAACAAAATAACCAATAATGTGAGTCAAGGGCTAGAAAAGGGGGCATATGTGTCGTTCGACATTTCTTGTCTTTTGATTGTTTTCTGTTCTTCTAGGGTCAAGGTCACAGTTACTAAGAATGGAGCAATGGTTTAGGGTCAATGATTAGAGCTAGGAATGGGATATGTAATCAAACTTTGTATATAGCAAGCTTCTGTGGAAACTTGCTCGGAATTGCTTTCAGGACCCCTAGGGTCAGGGTCTATGTTACTAAAAATAGAAAACGGTTTTAGTTCCATAGCTAAGAAAGAATGTTAAGAATGTGATATTGTAATAAAACAATACTATTTTTAATGGAATTGTATGTTGTTTCTTTTTGTTCTCCAGTTTCTGATGCAGATGTAGGGCCTGGAGGTGGAGGTAAAACAGAAACATTGTCAGGTGGCATTATTGCCTTTATAGTAGTTTTATGTGTTGGTGTGCCTGTGGCTGTAGTTTTGCTTTATTGCAAATTTTGTAAAAGAAGATGCCAAGCAAACAGAGAAGGCAAAGGACAAAGAAAAAAGGATAAGGAACAAACAAAGAATGATGTACAATCAAACTCGGGTAATACCAGTCTGTTCCTTAAAGATCCTGTATGTGTTGTGATTGATAATGTTACTGTGTGTATACTTTTTATTGCGTTTATTTAAGGTCGCCATCGGAAAGCCCATATGTGCGACCGTACACTCAACTCGGGCCATCCTAGAGCGACCCGCCGAGATTTTTTAGTCGATTTTTTCCAGCTTTTTATTGGTGGAGGAAGACCCCAGGTGCCTTTCTTGGCATTATTTCAGGCACGAGCGGGCACCTGGGTAGAACCACCGACCTTCCGTAAGCCAGCTGGATGGCTTCCTCACATGAAAGATTTCGACCCAAGTGAGGATCGAACCTACAGCGGTGAGGGACCTATGATCTCAAGTCTACGACATTAACCACTCGGCCACGGATACCACACTTGCAAAAAATTATATATGTATATAATTATGCAAATAAAACAATTTTCAAACATCGAAGAATATGTAAAATGTGTTCTGCAAATATTTGTGCACATTATATTTAATCAATAAATTATATGCATTCATTTCTTATTGGAAAATTTGACTTAGAATTTATAGAAAATAAATTTCTAATTACCTCCCTCTATTTACATGAAATGTTAAATTCGGTAATATCTTTATAAATAATGCTTATTGGAACTTACAATATTGACAAATCTTAATGTGAGCATCATTTTTATGAAATAAAGCCAGAAAAAAAATGTGTTACAGGATCTTTAACCCATTACATCATAATTTGTAATTCATATTTCTAAAAGTAATGTTATGATTTAATTTTTGTTATAATGTTTTATTACATATGTTGTCAATTTTGTCATATCAAATATAAAGGCCAGATCAAGAGACTGATACTAGTAACCAATAAGGCTCCCATGTATACAATTTTTTGTGAAACGTTTACACGATTGTTAAGAACCGAAACAATATCGTTTAAACGGTGGTACTTCTTTGTTCTATACCACACCATGTATTTGAGTCGCCAAATGATGACTTACTTTCTATTTTTAATACATGTACAAAAAAATAATGTGCCTCTTCACGGTTGAGTCGGCACACATTTTCTGCATTGTATCCCCATTTCACTCTTTTGAAAGATCAAAGGAAAAATCAACTTTACAAAAGATGTATTATGTCAGGAGCAATTATTGCATGGTAACGCTGTCTGAAGGGTTGTAAACACCCATTTTCCGTTTTTTAATTTGGAATAAATCAATTAGAATTGATAGAATTCATGATTACAGGAAATGATTAAGATATTTTGTAAGACAATAATTATGGTCATTTCGATTAAACTGTAAAAAATACCGCAAACGTTTACGAATGAAAATCGAAACAAATACGTTTAAATGCGTAACCGTGGGGGGCCTTAGTAACCAAATTATATTTTTGCACTATAATATCATATTAATTGTGTTACATAGACAAATATGATCTGCCAGAAAAAAAACTTTTTTTACAATACTTACAGTTTATTACAAGGCATGTAATAAAGGAGTTATTATATATGTACTTTGTATATGTGACTATTTCTATGCACTTGACTAAATGGATCATTCTTGGAGACATGACATTTTTAGAAAATATCTTGCTGCCAAGAATAATCAACAATTTATTTCTTTTTATGCGTTTTTAAAATGGACTTTGTTTTTTCAGGTGAAGAAAATTTGGAATTAAAGAGACAAATGGTGATGTTGATTCGATTCCTGGACAAATTGATGGTAAAGTAAATGAATCAACTCAAGGGTTACTGAAAGATGAGCACCAAGAAAATGGTGTCTGAGTGATTATTGAACATTTGGATAGTTGCCTCAATATATTGACTTAATCATGTATAGTCAAATCAGTGCATTTGCAGACTCTATGTTTATAAATAATTAAATTTGGCATTGAAAATTGACAACTTCATTAAGAACCTTAAAAGCATCTTTCATATTTAAAACAAGTCTTGTTAACTGCTAAACAGCTTGAAATTTAGTTTTTCTCATGAAATTTTGAGCTTACTGGGTTGATAGCTGCATATAATTTGCATATAATGATTCCATCCATTGTTAATTGACTTTAACAACATCTTATCATTGGGATCTAGTCAGAATTTCATAATAGCATGGAAAGTCATGTCACTCTATTATAGCTTTTAATTTGTATATTTTAACATTCTGGACACATCTTGTAACTAAGATACAATTTAAAAATTAGAATTTTAAAAACTTTTCCCCTTTATCATTGATAAGCCTACCTTGCATGGTTCTCTGCCCTTGGTGGGGGTATGAGGTCCATGAGACCAAAGTCACCAAGACTTAAAATATATTTTTCTTTAACATACGAGTATATCATACTGTAGAATTATGCTCACAAGTCATTTGCAGTCTTTGTGCAAGTGAGCACTTTAAAAATTTGATTCTTTTGTGCCAAATGTTCATTCATTAATTACTGTCTCAATAGAGAGCATTAATAAATTCAGAAACCAAATAATGTCAAATTTTTATAAAAAAAAAATATTTTAAATTAATTTTCTATCAATTAAACAAAGAAATTTTTAAGCATTAAAAATTTTAAAACAATTTGATAAGCTTCCCACCGTGTTATTTTTGAAGTGATGAAAGCTATTTAATTGTTCTGATCACTTTATCTATTTTACCTGTTGTAATATCAATATATTTTGATTTTTTATAAAGATCTGATTGTGATTAATTCATTATAATGAATTGCATTTTATCATGGATGTATTTTTACCAGTGTCCAGTACATTTGTATAGTGAAATTTTGTATGTGTGACTTACAAGAGAGTATGGAGATCAATTACAGTAGATCTCTAAATGAATTATTTTTAATTTTTAACAACTTTTGTTAGATCATATAATTTTTTGTATGTCTATAGCTGATTTATATGTCTAAATTTTAAATCTGTAGTCTGAAACAATTTTTTAAATACATTTGTTATGTGCAGTAGGAGTTTTAATATTTACATTAATTACTGCTTACTATTATTTTTTACATCTATGTAATGTACGCATAAAAGAGGAGAAAAACAACACCAAAAAACAGAAATAACATTTGCTGAAAATTGGAAGATCATTCATCATCCCTATTTATTTTTACATTTTATATCACACTAATCCAGTAACAAGATTTAACTGGAGCCTCTGTTTTCCTTCACATGAATGCCTTGTGTATTTGCATCTTCTGTATGTGATGACACTTTTGAGATCTCCTTTCCTCCTCCATCTTTAGTGTCCATTTTTTACCCCCCTACTTTTTCCCAATTTTCTTGCTTTTACACAGTATCCTTATCCCATTAATTTCCATATCAGCCCTTTTTATTAAGTGTCCCTCTATTATATGTGATAATTGTTGTGTTTTTAAATGGAAACCACATTACTTTGAGTGAATATGTCTTCATGCACTTTATAATGATGTTGTAGGAAAAGGTATGAAGTTGTAAATCATTTTACTGCTCAATTTTTTAATGTAATTTAAGTTAGTGGAACAGTAATACTTATTGTTGTTTACTTATATATGTATTGTTTGCTTTTATACATTTTACACAGTCATGTGATTTAAAGGCATTAGAATGTGTTAATTAACTATGAACTAGGTCTCTAGGTCAAAGTTTAAGGTCACACTGAGAGGTCGTTGTAAAATGCTTGTCTGGAGCAAAACTTCTAAATGAATTTTGGGATTTCTTTATAACTTGGCACAAATGTTCACCATTGTGAGGCAGACTGTTGCATGCAAAATTTAGGTCCCTATGACCAAGGTCAATGTCGCGCATAGGGACCAAAGTTCAGACGCAAATGTGTATTTGGACCATTTAGTCATCATTATTGAGAGATTGAAACACAAATGGTAATTATCATAACTACTGGTGTAAAACATGTTATTTGGGTTAATATATGCAGGGTCAAGGCCACTAAAGATGATAAAATTTGAAATTTTTGTCCAAAGCATATCTCCTCCATGCATGGTGGGATTCTTATGAAACTTCATAAAAATGTTCACCACTATGAGGAGCAGTGTCATTTGCAAGAAAATCAGACCTCTAGGTTAAGGGTTAAGGTCACACTTAGAGGTCATTGAATTGTTTGTAGCCGAACTTATTCATTCATTCATTGGGGGATTTTATTGTAACTTGGCACAAATGTTCACAATTGTGAGGCTTATTACACACATAATCCCAGCTACCAAAGTCAAGGTCACATGGAGAGGTCAAAGTTTGTGTACGGGGACCATTTAGTCATCATTTTTTAGCTCGACTTTTCTATGAAAAGGGGAGCTATCCTACTCGCCCCGGCGTCGGCGTCGGCGTTGGCGTCACACCTTGGTTAAGTTTTTCGTACCACCCCACTTTATTTCAGAAGTATTACAAGTATGGCTTTGAAACTTACCATACTTGTTCACCATCATAACCTCCATCTACAGACAAGAGTACATAACTCTGTCAAGGTTTTTGACAGAATTATGGCCCTTTTTTGACTTAGAAAGTGTATTGAGCTTGGTTAAGTTTTTTGTACCACCTCACTTTATTTCAAAACCATTGGAGGTATTGCTTTGAAACTGACCATACTTGTTTACCATCACGACCTTCATCAACAGACAAGAGGACATAACTCTGTCAAGGTTTTTGACAGAATTATGCCCCTTTTTGACTTAGAAAATACATTGAATATGGGTAAAATCCACTTATTGCCTTAACCTTTGAGATATTGCTTTGAAACTTTTAATGCTATTTCACATCATTACCCCCATCTGTACGCAAGAGAAGGTAACTCTGTCAAGGATTTGTTTTAAAAATTAAGGCCTTTTATCGACTTAGAATCTTGGTTAAGTTTTTAGTACCAGTCCACTTTTTGACTGAACTGTTTGAGATATTAATTTGAAAGTTGGAATACTTGTTTACAATCATGATTCCCAAACATGTCCAGGAGAAGGTAATTCTGTCAAAGATTTTATTTGAATTATGGCCCTTAACTGTCAATGTTTTGTATTATAGGCAAGCACTAAAAAACTTAAAAAATCTAAAAAAAATTCATTCCTATCCACTTGTTCACTTTACCATAAATTATGTCATATAAACATTGCTGTAATATTCAAGGGTATCAAACAACTAGTTCACTTTAAAAATACAGAGATTCTTGTATTGCCTTTTACTGCAAAAACTTTTTTTATTGGCAAGCAATAAAAAAGTCGAGCGCGCTGTCTTACGGACAGCTCTTGTTTGATGGATTGTAACACAAATGATAACTATCATGACTACAATTGTGACACATGAAATTTAGTTTAATATTTGCAAGGTCAAGGCCACTAGAGATGATAAAATATCCAGATATTTTCTGGATATTGCCCAGAGCATATCTCCTATATGCATATCTATAATACCCACATCTCTGTCAAAAGATTTTGTGACAGGCTTATTTTGCGACAATGTTGCCATTGTTACCCTTTCTAAAGAAGTAAAACTTTATTCATTTCTGATCCATAATGTGCCTTTGAGGGAAAAGTTGGCCTAATAAGTTAGTTTTCTGCCTTTCAACACAGGGATAGTGGGTACAAACCTTACTTAACCATGTTTCCTCATATGTCATCTGTGTGGGTTATTTCCTTACCTGTTTAATAGCCTCAAGGTTTGTTTTTTTATACCAAGATAGAGCTGAAATACGCGGGTAAATGAGTTGAAACTGAATATTTATTTAAAAATTAATGCAAATAGCATAAACATCATGGCTAACTAGTGTAAATAAATGTTTTAAGTATGTAGTATTTTTAGACCTAGGTTATGACAACGGTTCTTGTGATATTCAGACCAAAAATTCAGACCAAATCAAAAGGACCAAAGTATTTTCTTTATTCTTTAGTAAACATCTCAGGACTTTCATTGTTGTTTTCCGTAATTACAAAAATTTCATTGTTATTGTTATCAAGAAACCATTCCAGTGGTATGTAAATGAAATGAGATGTTTTGATTGTTTTATGTGTGTGCTTGTTAACTGTTGGAAAAAAACAACACTGAGCTTGTTGTAATATACAGTCATGCACAGTGAAATCTTTGAATGATTTGATCTTGTTTTGTAAAGATAATGTTGATATATAATTTTTTGTTATGTTTGTAAATGAAATACCTTTTATCTAAATGATTGAAGAATTTTATGGACTTTTCCTGTCAAACAGATAAATATAAGTATTTGAAATAATTTTACAAAATGTGTGCATATAATAAGAATAAATGCAATATATCATGAAGCACATTTATATTTAGATTCTTTTTACTTTGTTTTTTGTTTTTGTTTTCTAAGATGTTTCATAAATTTAGGTTATGTTATAGATTTGTTGATCAATGGTTTGTCGTTAGTCTAGAATAAAACTACAAAATTTTACATCCAGGTAACATTTTAGTGAGATGTACAAACAATTTAAGATACTTTAATACAACACATTTGATAGAATACATTGCATTTGCTTTAAAATTTTTGATATAAAATATTATTCATTTGAACTCTTTTTTAGCTCGACTTTTCTATGAAAAGGGGAGCTATCCTACTCGCCCCGGCGTCGGCGTCGGCGTCGGCGTTAGCGTCGGCGTTAGCGTCGGCGTTGGCGTCACACCTTGGTTAAGTTTTTCGTACCACCCCACTTTATTTCAGAAGTATTACAAGTATGGCTTTGAAACTTACCATACTTGTTCACCATCATAACCTCCATCTACAGACAAGAGTACATAACTCTGTCAAGGTTTTTGACAGAATTATGGCCCTTTTTTGACTTAGAAAGTGTATTGAGCTTGGTTAAGTTTTTTGTACCACCTCACTTTATTTCAAAACCATTGGAGGTATTGCTTTGAAACTGACCATACTTGTTTACCATCACGACCTTCATCAACAGACAAGAGGACATAACTCTGTCAAGGTTTTTGACAGAATTATGCCCCTTTTTGACTTAGAAAATACATTGAATATGGGTAAAATCCACTTATTGCCTTAACCCTTTGAGATATTGCTTTGAAACTTTTAATGCTATTTCACATCATTACCCCCATCTGTACGCAAGAGAAGGTAACTCTGTCAAGGATTTGTTTTAAAAATTAAGGCCTTTTATCGACTTAGAATCTTGGTTAAGTTTTTAGTACCAGTCCACTTTTTGACTGAACTGTTTGAGATATTAATTTGAAAGTTGGAATACTTGTTTACAATCATGATTCCCAAACATGTCCAGGAGAAGGTAATTCTGTCAAAGATTTTATTTGAATTATGGCCCTTAACTGTCAATGTTTTGTATTATAGGCAAGCACTAAAAAACTTAAAAAATCTAAAAAAATTCATTCCTATCCACTTGTTCACTTTACCATAAATTATGTCATATAAACATTGCTGTAATATTCAAGGGTATCAAACAACTAGTTCACTTTAAAAATACAGAGATTCTTGTATTGCCTTTTACTGCAAAAACTTTTTTTATTGGCAAGCAATAAAAAAGTCGAGCGCGCTGTCTTACGGACAGCTCTTGTTTGTATGTATTGTTAATTTTATGTTAGCTTATACTTTTGTACTGTGAATTGCATTTACTAGTATAAAAAGCAATATATGTTGGTTGCTTTATCGCGAATAATGGGGATACCCTACTTACTACAATGGACCTTTCCAGATTTTAGCAATGAAAAATTAAGCCATGTCTTTTCTATTCAGTTCAAAATTGCTCACAACCAGTGTCATAAACAAAACAAAGTGTGATTTTGTGTAAACCTGGTCAACCAGTGACTATTATCAAAGTCTGGCAGGGGGATAGCAAATCAGCCAGTTAGAATGGAACTGTACACAATGGAAACCAGGTACATTGGCATAGGTCATAGATATCCTCAGGAGTATAGATGTAGTTCACTTCCAGTTTTAACTGAATAATTCCCATTTGTGAATTTAATTTTTTTGTCTAGGCTCTTGTTTTACCACCATGCTCTGAGAATAGTCTAGAACACTCTCCTACTAAAGTGCAATATGAGATCTGTAGAATTAGATTTGTAGCCATCGTTAAATTGATTTCCTTATTTTATATTGCTTTCCTTTATTGTATAGTATAGTGTTTTGCCTATTGTTAGATATATACTCACTCAGATGACAGATATATCTCCGTCCATATGGAACTTTGTCTTTTTAGAATACTTTCTTGGTTGCGTTATTATATTGCCTTTAATAAATGAAATGAAAATTGCTTGTTAAATATAAAATGATATGGACACAGGGTATTACTTTTTGAATTGTATAAGACAGATATAGAATTCTTATTTTAGGTGTCTTAAGAGAGGTTGTTGATGATTGCAGTCCTATAGCATGTCAATAGGTTTACAAGGAAGGTTCTAATTTAAATAAGTGCTTTATATTGTATTCTGATGGACTTTTATAAAAATATATTTTTTGTATTTTTAGCTAATCTGAGCACAAAGTGCTTAAGAGTGTCAGTGTGTCTGTCAACTTCTTTTCAAACAAATTCTCCTTTGAAACCACTGGGTCAAATTTGATGAAATTCTAATGCTTAGAATTTGTCTAGTGGACCTTATTAAAGTTTGATCAAATTATAGCCCTGGATCTAATTTGGTCTTGCTTCATGGGGTCATATATTTTTCTTTTATGTATAATGTAAGAACAAACATTTCCATTTCTCAAATGACATGAAGACTTAACCTTGTATTGTATATCTGTTATGCTTGTGGTCCTCTACAATGGTTTTATTTACACATTGGCCTATTGTTCACTTAGTATACAGAGACTTGTATAGGAAAACTCGTTCAAACCGAAACCGTCCTGTTTGAATCTACATGGCCTTGACCTAGTATATGTATTTGGAATTAAAACAATACCTTGCTGGCCCATTCAAAAGTTTACTAATGAATCATGCCTTTGAAGTTGTAAATGAACCAGCCTGGTTTCACTTTCATTACATTGTCTGTGAAGAAAAATAACTTCCTCAGAAATATATATATGTAATGTTGTCACCTTTAAAGGTTATTTGGAGCATTCCCTTCTGGTCAACATAGGCCAAGTCATAGGTCACTGAGTTCACACAGACTTGTAAAGGGAAAACATTTAAATGTGCTTATCTAAAACTGCATGGCCTAGAGCTTGAATATCTGGCATGTAATATTACCTAGTTGAGCTTTACGGAAGTAATATAAATGATGCCTCAGGCAAAGATAAATAAATTCTGCCTCCTTCATGGTCTCATAAAACTAGGATTTTGCCAAGGGACTTTTAATTAGCAAAGAATAGATGAATTGTCCTATGAACTTTAGCATTTTCAGGGTACTCCCTTCAATTTTTTTTACAAGTTTGGTGCTTGGATGAATGAACTTAATGTACACTTATTTTTGATTTTTCAAATGTTGACTATATACCTGTATTTATTGAACATTTAGGTGAATATGATTATGACTAAGTGATCTACTTTTAAAATGTTAAGGCTCTTTTATGTACAGTCTAACTTTTGAAAAAGTTACTTATTGGCCTTATAGCTGAGCCATTTAAAGTTTATTTTGCTATTCTAAAGATGTTGATAAAGTTATAATGCCTAATTATTTAAGTCGAAATATAAAACATAAACTATATTTTTGTAGCTTTATCGTTAATAATTTTACACCAAGTGCTACTATCTTTGATAAGCATCTAACATGTTCAAAATCAAAATTTATTATTAAAACATTGTAAAACATGTTTTGCCTTTTTAAAAAAAATAAAAATAAAAAAAAAGAATCCAAAACATAACAACTTGTCCATTTCTGAAGGTGCCTTTAAACTTCAATTTTCAAATTTGGACCATTTTTATATTAAAACATAACAACTTGTCCATTTCTGAAAGTGCCTTTAAACTTCAATGACCATTTTTATATTACTGTCTGTAACATCTGATAATTTTGAATGTGACACATTATGACCTATTTCATCATTGTTTAGAATATGACACTTCTTGTAGCTACTGATTACAGGTGTTTGAAATAAGGCCAGTGATTTTGTAAAACAGAGAACAAATTTCAACATTTAATGTAATTGAAACTTGCTACTATTTAGATTTTTATATGTAATTTTATGACTTATTTCAACCAATGAGTTGTTGACTTTTTGTGACAATTTGCTTTTCACTATATGTACATATAGTAAAAACTTAAAAAACCTTCTTGTCTGAAGGTACAAGGCTTAAACCTTTGATATTTGGTATGTGATATCATCTATAGGTACTCTACCAAAGGTGTTCAAATTTTGCCTCTAGTGTCAAAATTAGCCCGGCCCCAGTGGTCATAGTTTTCCCTTCTATGTATATAGTAAAAACTTAAAAAATCATCTTCTCTAAATTGACAATGCTTTTCACTATATGTACATATAGTAAAAACTTAAAAAACCTTCTTGTCTGAAGGTACAAGGCTTAAACCTTTGATATTTGGTATGTGATATCATCTATAGGTACTCTACCAAAGGTGTTCAAATTTTGCCTCTAGTGTCAAAATTAGCCCGGCCCCGGTGGTCATAGTTTTCCCTTCTATGTATATAGTAAAAACTTAAAAAATCATCTTCTCTAAATTGACAAAGGCTAGAGGTCAGATATTTTGCACGAAACATTGTGTAGTGAACCTCTAGCAAGATTGTACAAATTATAGCCCTGGGGTCAAAACTTGCCCCACCCCGGGGGTCATTGATTTTCACTATGTACATATAGTAGAAAATTAAAAATCTTCTTGTCTGACGGTACAAGGCTTAGAGCTTTGATATTTGGTATATGATATCATCTATGGGTCCTCTACTAAAGTTGTTTTAATTATGCCCCTAGTGATAAAATTGCCCTGCCCCAGAGGCGATAGTTTTCCATATATGTATAAAGTAAAAACTTGAAAGATCTTCTTCTCTGAATTGAAAAAGGCTGGAGGTTAAATATTTGGCATGAGACTTTGCGAAGTGAACCTCTACCAAGATTGTTCAAATTTTTTGCCCTTTGGGTCAAAATTGGCCTCGCCCTGGGTCATTGATTTCATTATGTACATATAGTAAAAAATTAAAGAAGGTACAAGGCATAGAGCTTTAATGTTTGCTATATAATATCATCTATAGGTCTTCTACCAAAGTGTTCAAAATTTTCCCCTGGTGTCAAAAATTGGCCCTGTCTGGGGGGCATTGATTCTCATTATGAACACATAGTAAAAACAGAAACTAAAACAAATGTTTTCTGAATTGGAGAAAGCTACAGCTTAGATATTTGACATGAAATGTTGTTTGGTGGACCTGTGTCAAGATTGTTTTGAATTAAACCATTGGGTAAAAATTTTGACTTGCCCAAGGGGACAGTGACCTACTTTCTTGTCCTTTGATTTACAGCAATGAAATTTTGACCATGTGCACAGTTTTAGTTGTAGAATTGAACTTTGATATCAGGTGACCTAGATTTTGATGATGTGACCTACTTTCTTGTCCTTTGATGTACAGCTATGAAATTTGAACCATGTGCACAGATTAAGATGTAAAGTGAACTTTGATATCCGCTGACCTAGATTTTGACAAAGTGTCTTACTGTGTTGTCCTTTGATGTAGTCATGAAAATTAGGCTGTGTGAAATATGACCTTCACCACCAAATTCACTAGACTCAGCTGCATTAATATATTCCTACTCTGATCTTTTATTTGAATAACAATAGATTTAACCACTGATCTCATAATAAGAATTAGATAGGTCAGGGATCTATGCATTATGACAATCTTCAATTGTATAGAAACAAAAAAAAATAAGTTCCTACACTACTATTTAGTGTTGTATTAATGCGGTGGGATAGCATTTTTCACAAATGCAATCTTGTTCGCCTTGCTGCACAAATTTTGCCGCCAGAGC